>NW_024884253.1:14672336-14701023 GCF_019232065.1 Centrocercus urophasianus
AAATAAAATAAAATAAAATAAAATAAAATAAAATAAAATAAAATAAAATAAAGGGTACTGCCGGCAAAAGCTGGTATTAAGCACTTAAGCAGCCCCCCAAAAGCGGAAAAAAGCGGGCTTTGCAAAAATGACCCTTTATTTTACTGTCCGTATACAGTTTGAAGACTGTGAAGCCGTTTCCTTCCTAAGACCTGAGTTTCCCAGTTTCCCCGATGCTGAGTCTTGCAGTTTGTACAGGCTTGCCTCAGACTGGGAGTCCTCCCAGCTAGGAACTTGATAGGTTGGATTTCACATCCTGGACTAGGGCTCCTTTAGGCAGCCAGGCTCCATAGAGCTGGCTTAGATTCACTGCAGCACTGCATCTATTCTGGGCATTTATATTTAGTTCTCTCCCCGCTCTGGTGGATGAATACATTTTACCTTGATTTACATTCCCATTGTGTCAGCATGAGCTCCTGCTCCCAGAAACCTTGGCAGAGGCAAACAATGAATGAATACATGCCCATTTAAAACACTCCAGATGTTGAGAGCCAAGTCCTCAGCTTCTACGTTTTCTCTACATTGTCTGGCAAGGCCATTTCACAACACCCCACTCATGCAAGCTCTCATCCATACCCTTGGTTGCTTAATCACCTCTACTGCATAGTTCAGCATCATACTGTAATACCCAAGCTGCTGTTGAGATTTCTGTCCTCCAGACCACTGCTGCAGTTTTCTTTGGTATCTACCTCTCAGGCCCTTCCTAATTCTATCAGCCTTCTGACACCATTTCTGCAGTCTTGACTCATACCTGTACCACTGTCCTGTCTTCCCTGCGGGCTTATGCTTGTGTATGTTCTTATAGACACAGAATTTCTTCGTGTTTATTTGCAAATTCATGCCTTGCTGGAATCTTACAACAGTACTTGGAAGAGGTTAGAAAATGGAGAAGAAAGAATGAGAAAGTAAATTGTCAACTGCTGGTGAAGGGATGATAATAAGGAATTACAGCAGTTTAATAAAAACTTCAAATTGCTGGCACAGTGTCCCATTATGCCTTGGAACAATCTTCACCATAATTTTACTTGGATAGACACGGAGTAAAAAAGCAAAGAAGTGGTCCCTTTGAAAAGTGACAGAAGGCATAAAAGCAACCAACCAACCAAATAAGCAAACAAGCAAACAAAACAAGGAAGTGCCAACTAGCTTCGTTCCTGGACAGCTGCAGGGGAGGGTGACTGCTGTAGTCTTCCCAGTGGATGTTCAGACACTTATGAGAGCTCCTTCCCCCTTCCTACCTTCCACCCCCTGGAAGAATTATGAAGTATCATTTAGAAATGGGTGATACGAATCAAAGTTGGAGAAGCAGCAAGCAAAAACCTTCACTGTCCAGGGCAGATCTTTTATAGGCACAAACCAAGCAGGCAGCTTTAGTGAGCTTCACCTCATTGGATTTGGGGAGAAATCACTGATCTCGGCATGCTTTCAGTTTAGCAGTTCTTTTCACTAAAACAAATTTTACAAATGCTTGTGATCTGTTTGTGGAAGCAAACCAGAGGAAGCCAAACAAAATGATCACCAGACCATTCCATCTCCTCTGTGCAGCTGTCAGTCCAAGACAGCAGAAAGCTATGCTCATTCTTTGTCTGCTGCTGTTTCTCTGTTCCCCCATTGCAGTTGTGACAAGTGGAATAAGGGCAGCTTTCAAAATAAAAGGGAGATGAAGCAGTAAAATTTTAAATGGCTCATGGACAGAAGAAGTGATGAGAAAGCAGACAGGATTTCCAAATGATGTGTATCTATCATGTGTGAACATTTAGCAAGCAAAGAGCATACCCTGCTTCTTTCCAGCCCTTCTGGAGTCCCCCTTCTCCCACATTCCCACCCCAACTCCACTTTGTCACAGATCACTTCAGGATCCAGCAGCTCCCAGTGATTCCCTTCCAGTTTCTTGACTTGTGGGGTTCCTGACAGACAGCCTTCCCCACTGTTTCCCTGAAGTGGAAATGGTTTGGCGAGTAACAGTAGGTTAATGTTGCCACATTTCCAGATGGTCACTCCTGCATCTGCATGTGTGTGTGTGTCTATGAGCATGCAGGGGAGCTGGGAAACACTGACAGAAAGGACAGCAATTTCCTTCTTTTCAGCTCCTCAGCACACACTCAGCCCTTCTGCGGAGCCCCATTTCCACAGGCTCTCACACACCACCCAGGGCCGCATAGTTCTGCAGGGTTGCAGACAAAGTTAACCCACACCCAGCCACCACCTTCCCGTTTAGCTCAGGGTTAAACTACACCCTCCGCTCAGCGACGGCTCGTGCTCCTCTTCTCCGAAATGGGAGGGAAAGGCAGCAGCCCCTGGCAGCAGCAGTAGGGACCGCTTCTCTATCCTCCACCTGCTGCCATCAGGGATCCGCGTAGAGCACCGGAGGAACGTCGCCTTCAGTCGTCGCTTTTTCATGTAGAGCTGCAGCAGTCGCAAGGCAGTGAGCGGCGGCAGCTCCACCCGCACAGTCACCACTGCCGGCACCGACAGCGGCACCGGCAGCGCCTCCCGGGGAAAGCGCTCCTCCGGGGAGTCCCTCCCAATGCTCTGACAGCAAATGCCTTTTGGCTTCACTTCTTTAGCGCAGCCACTGCTGCATGTCTTTTGTCTGTCTCTCTGGGACAGCATTAGGGTTTTGAATTTTGTTTCTTTTTGTTTTTCACACACACACACAAAACAAAACAAAACAAAACAAAAAAACCCTCGCTTTCTGAGAGCAAAGAGCGGGATGGGAGCTCCGAGTAACTAAGCAGGCTGTAGAGAGACATGTTTTGCTTCAACTCAGTTGTCAACATCCGCAGGTGGAAGCACCAGTCCACCACACTTACGGAGCTACTTGGATGTGCTTTCAAGTCTTTCCTTTTTCAAGGCACAGCAGGAAATGATGGCCTACCTAGTCTTGCTTGTTTGTTTGAAGTAACAACAAGCCAAGTAGGATGAATTGCCCATCTCGCTCAGTGTCCTTCACTTCCAGCAGTGAACATTAGCAGCACAGAGATGATGAGAAATACAGCAAGTACAAAATGACTGGTATATCATCTCAGATTTCAGCAGCCCGGCTGCCTCAGAGGCTTTTGGAACATCATTTTTAAAGAAATGTAGACTTGTCAATGCCCCACTTATGTGGCTATTCTCTCTTTTATTCTTCCACTTTCTATTCTTTTTCTTTTTTTTTTTTTTTTCTTTTTTATAAGCTATTTGTACATTTGGCCTCCAAAAATTCTTCAACAGAGTTGCATACTACTGCATGCACATGCATTCTCCATTCTAAAACTGTGTCTAGCTGAAAACACTGAACAGTACATAAATCTGCATTTAAATTGGTCATATTACACTCAGAGTTTTTATGGTATACATAGATTAACCCCAAAGATTTGAAACTTGTAACTACTAAATATACAAATGTACATAGATCTAGTAAAAAGAAAAGCACAAAATTGTTAAGAAACATTTTAAAATATTTTGAAATAACCCATGAGGATACCTCAGTTTATGTGATTAGAACACCTTTTCAGAGAAAAGGTTATGAGTAATAACATAGCTTTATGTCCTTAGTCTTAGACACAATCTATCTGATTTACAGAGGTATTGAGCATTTCCAGCTCCAGCTGGCTCCAGTAAGAGCCTGGGGAACTAGTTAGCACTTTTGAAGCAAGGCCAAGAGAGCCTGATGCTGTAATGCTGCGACAGAGAGGCAGTATGAATCAAAGGAAAATGTCTATAAAGCAACTTACATGTAAAATGATAAATCTATAGAATCTCATGAATTGGAATTTTTAGGGATGGGAAAGGCTTTATAATTTGCTACAAACATTGGATTTTCTCCTCTCCACTAACAGAAAATTTCCAATCTTACTCTACAAGGCTGTGAAGTGTCACACTCAACTTCTTAATGATGAGTAACATACAGCTTGTATTTCTGGGCATAATGGTTAAGGTTGAAGTGATAAAACAAAGTCCTTGGGAGAAAATACTTTACTAGAATACTCCAACTCAATCTCACAGTAAAGAGACATCTGAGAACAGAGAATATAGTTGAAAACGCCTTTTTCTTGGTCTCCCATAATTTTTAAACATCTCTTATTTCAAGAAGCAATGTTTAAATAACAAATAGCACAGGCATATGATATGAGTAATTGTTGCAAGACTATAAAATTTATCTTACCGTTATGATTGAATAATTTTCCTGCAAAGGTTTATTGCAAAATTTGAAAACAGTCACAGGCCTTAAGCATTGCATTCCAAGCAGCTTCTTTAAAGAACATATTCTTCTCAGTGAATTGTGCAATTTGTGTTCAAAGCTGCATCTGTCAAAGATTCAAGAGACAATATTTAGCAATGATCCTGGAATTAAACAGAAATATGCATATTTAATGTACAAGGTGACATCTCCTTAAAAAAAAGCCTAGTAATATAAGGATATGTTGAATATCTGCTTGCTATCATCCGGCTTTTTGAGGGCGGTGGGATGGATGAGGATTTCAGTCGGTGAGGAAGATTTTGACATAAACTTGCACACAGACATGTTTTTGTATATGTTTACATTTCTCTGTTTATTTGTGGGGCAACTGGGCACATTTGTATTCAGAGCCCCTGCCTTGTTTTTACAGATCATTTCAGATTTACAACAGTTCCATAATCTTGGAATTAGAAGTGCTGAATAATGTTGTAAATGTCAAAGAAGGAAATGGTGGAAATTCATCATCTCCTTCCCAGGGTCTGAAATGTTAGAATGGTTATGATTATAGGTTTAGGAACACTGTTACTCATAGAGAAAAAGCCTCACAGGCTTGGGGAGTGGCATACTAGGGATTCCAGTGGAACTGGTACCCTCATATAATTGTACTGTCAAAGAGAAAGATGGGAGAGAACCAGCACGTACATATAAAGACAGATATCCCACTTTTTTCTCTTTGGTTCTACAAAATACCTCATAGCATAATATGTCATATTCTCATTGCATCAGAGAAATAGGATGCATAACAGTAAAGTTATTTAACCACGGAAAGGATTCATGGGGCAATGAATTCTCTACTCCTGAGCACTGTAAATAACACAGATTATTTTTGCTGTAGGACTAAAGGAATCTGGAAACTAGCTGCATGGATCATACAGATGATAGATCACCACTGACCTTGAATATTACTTTATGTTTTCCTGTATTTTCATCTGTTAATAATTTTATGCCTCTGTATATTGCAGCCAGTTTAATTCTATTTAATTGTGTATATGTGTTCACATACTTATCTAATATGCATATATAGAAATTATGTATTTGTTTATGGATGTATACAATAGATTGCGTTGTTAGCTTACAAAAGTGCAGGTGACAAGTTGAACTGGATGTTCTTCCTACAAATGCATTACTTCTTACCTTTTTGAGGATTCCCAATCTCAGAGGATAATTATACTTGACTACATTAACAAAATGAGAGTGCAAGTAGTGAGATCCAGCAAATGTTAGTAAAAAATCTTGATGAAAATATTTTTTAGGAATTTTTAGTAGCACTAGTTACTCATCCTAGGACATTATTAACCAGCACAGTTATATATTGTCAATGATTTAGTAACGTCTTACCAAAATACATTTTTTTTTTATAATCACAGAATCATGTAATGGCCTGGATTGAAAAGGACCTCAAATATAATCTAGTTCCAACCCCTCTGCCATACACAGGGTTGCCAACCACTAGATCAGGCTGCCCATAACCACATCCAGCCTGGCCTTAAATAAGATTATTCCTAGTAGAACAAAAGCTTTGAATTAACTTTAAAATACAGTGAAAAAATAATGCTGACTTTTTTTTTTTTTTTTTTTTTTTTTTTAAATTTTCATATTGTTATTATCAGGTAAAGAGGCAGACAATATCGCATCTTGGAAATGACTTCATTTCAGTGGCTTTAAACAGTCCCTCTGTGATCATTATTTTCTTATTGAATCACTGTCAAACACAGCTAGTAGATGTTTGTAAGTGCAGTTTGGGGTTCCTAGCTAAAATGAACAACATAAATGCAGATTACAGATATTCTCTCAGCATACTTTTGAGATGGAGCATTCAAATTACAAGACCTTCTGTCTACTGTTTTAATCTGACCCAGATGGAAAACTTCACTGTAGTTAGTTTCCCCGAGTCCTGTGTAATTTTGCTTTAGAATTGAACTTGATCTAATTTAAACAATTTTTAAAAAATATGTAATGGAAGTTACATTTTTTGCTTATATATAGCCACTTCGATTCATGGTGAATGGAAGTTATAAAATAGAGTATAAAGGGAGTTTCTAAATTGCCTGTTGTTGAGTCCATTGAAGGCAATAGGAGAGTCCAGAATATGACCTTTGAGAGTAGATTTGCCTCTGCTTCTCTTCTTATTGAATTTTGAATTGCATTTTTCTGTACATATATTTCTTTTGACTCAGAAATACAAATTGTAATAAAGGTGAGGTACTTCACAATACATTAGAGATTTTCAACCAAAATTCATTTGGAAAACAAGTTACATTATAAGCATAAATATTGCAAAAGGAAATTGTTTGTAATTCTGTTTAAGGGCAAAAGATTATATATTTGCATACTGTCAGAAGATGCTCTTTCTACGTTTCATTGATTGCCATGTCAGCAATTCTGGGGATCAGCCCATCAAGTTCACTGTAATAGTAGTACACTGATAAAGTGCTTGCCATAATCCTTGAAATCATGGAATGCTCATGGATTTTGTCAGCCAATGTTGAAACAACCTGGTTTCAACATTGCTGATTATACACTTGTTCTCCAGCAAAACATTTCAAAATCCGCAGAACGTTGCTAATAACTGCAGTGGAACAGGGAGGAATTATGAAAACAGATTCTTGCTTAGAATGCATTCAGATTTAACAATTAATGCATTTTATTTTTATAGGATTATCATAAACTCTAGATATGTAGTTACATTAGAAAATGCTAAATTAGAGATAGCAAAACTGAGTCATAAACATAGGGAACAAATTCTACATTCATTTTGTTGTATTTCTCTTCTGCTAGCATTTTTTTTGCACTTTCTACCATTTCAGAGTCACAGGAGCTAAAATATTCTGATGAACAAGAGACCAAATCCTTGTCTTTGGAAGGCCTACCTAGTTACCCAACTCTTGAGCAAAGAAAAGGAATAATAAGATCGTCAGGTACCAGACATACTCAAGTCAGTCAACTTGGAAATAAAAGCTACCTTTTTCATGCGCCTCCACGTAAGTGTGGGAGAGAAGCAGGAACATGTAGGAACAAGAACACACACGTGAACACATAGGAATATGTGTGCACACCAATAGTTCTTGTAATAGTCTTCTCCAGCTGAGTACGCTACAAAGAAGAATCTGTTCTTGATTCCTAACTCTGCTCATCTTGTGTATTTCTCCTCAAAATGGAGCAATGGCCTCAAACCTGAACACAGCAAATTCCATTTAAAAAAATTGGAAAAGAACTTCTTTTCCGTAAGAATGACAGAGCACTGGAACAGGTTGGCCAGAGAGGTTGTGGAGTTTCCTTTATAAAGGTGTCCAAGAGGCATCTGGACACCTACCTGTGTGACCTATTGTAGGGTACCTACTTAGGAAGGAGGAGTTGGACTCGATGATCTCTTGAGGTCCCTTCCAATTTCATGATTCTTGGTGTGATCTTTAATTTAAAAACAAATAGGAATCATTACTTTCTCTTTTTTACATTACCATTCAAAGTATCTACCACTGTTATTCAGAATTCTCTTTTTTTAAAAACTGCTTCTTTCTGTGAGCTCTTTAAAGTGGGGCAATCATTTCCCTCGCACAATTCATATAGTTATTAACTTCAGAGACTTTGCTATCACCTCTTTAGCCTTTATTTCAATCTTGGCAACTCCTTCCTGGGAAAATGAAATACCTCTGACATTTGGAAGAATATTTCTATAGAGATTTTTATAGATTCTATTTAATGAACTTTTACATATCATAAATTCAACCATGTTCTCTGTATAGCAATTATAGACATCTTGCAAGAATGTGAATGTTATTATACTTCAATGGCCAAAGTGGCACCAAAGTACTTCAGCATTCTTAAGAAAGTTTAATTTTCAGCCCCTTTCTGTGAAAAGAAAAATTGCATTGACACTATATTAGAAATAGCATTACTCTTTTTTTTTTTTTCACAGATAAAGTGCTAGCAATCTCAGATTCCACCATGCAAGGATAACAAGTTTCCCCAGACAAATTGGTGAGATATATCTTATTGACATTTTCACTGTCAGCAGTGGAAAGTTGCAGCAATCAACTGTGTAAGACACACTGATTTTTGTAAACATCCACACAAACTTAAACTTCTCCAAGTAACTACTCTGAAATAGCAACGAGCAATAGAATCAATGTTTAATATACTATGAGTTCAGCAGCCATAATGATTCCTGCATTCATTTCTACATACCTTTTATAAATATATGCTTCTATCTGTATATCTTCCTTGACACTGAAATTCTAGCTTATCAGTTAGCTCCTGTAATTTTCCCCAGTTTGCCCTGCAACTTCTGGGCTCCCTTCCTGAACCCTCCTCCTACTCCAGAAGCACTATTTGGAGAACTTCCAAAAAGATTAAGTGTGTAGTAAAATATAGAAAGTTCCCTTCAGTTTATATATCATAAGTGAAATTCTTTTGTCGCCCAAAGTAATAACCATGTAAGGTCAACCTGTTAGGAAATTGAATATCCTTCCAACTTTGCAATCATGTAATAGGTTTATTAACTTTCTTAGAATGTTCTTTGGATTTTAATTTGTCTGCAAGAAGGCAAGATTGGAAGAGTGGGGATGCTGTTAAACTTGTTTTCACCTTCTTCAGTGTATTGTGCCTGTGAACATAATTATCTTTTGGTAACTAAAAGAACAGTACAGCTTTACCTCAAAGAAACTTCCAAACATCTCGATAAAATGATCAAACCCTTATAAAAACTTGAAAACAAAACCCTTGCCTACACATAGATAAGTGCTGTAGAATCAGATAGTTAAAATGTGTATACTTCACAAATACTGGAAATCCAAGAAGTATTTTCTGTTTTGCAAGCTTCAAGTTATGCAATGAAATTCTTTTTGTGATACAATAAGAGAAATTTTTCATACCTAACAGATATGAAATACTTCATATCTAATTAATATCCTTTACTGATGTCAGTAGGATGACAAGTTCATTCTGATCATCCTAGACTTCAGGGTCTACAGAATATCTTAGGTCAATAAATAAACAAATAAATAAGATGGGAGGAAAAAAAAAATGACACACAGGGACAGAACCGTAGGGATTTTGTTATGCAGTTCAACTCTGAACACTTCAGTGAAATCAGGAGAGTTTGCAAAGTATCTGTCTAGTGAAATCTACTCTTCCAAATTACTCCCAATGGGGCCTCCTGTACTGGCCACCCCTTTGAAATGCATTGACAGTAGAGTTATTATAAGTAGCTTATTTAAAAAGTCAGAGAGCCCCACAGATATCAGCTAAGGAGAAAATCTGCTCAGTAGAACTTCTGTCACGATTAGAAAATCATGAATTGCCTGCTAAAATTAAGGGTAAATTTGAAGTAACTACAAGGAAAAGAAATCATTCAAAAAAAAAAAAAAAAAAAAAAAAAAAAAATCTGGTGCATAACACATTGCCCATGGAGTCATCATTAAAGACCTTGAAAAAAACAGTATGAAGTTATAGCTGTACTTTTGAGTGTCATATGAGATATGTTTTCTGAAGATCTGAGATATGTTTTCATTCTTATAAGAATATTTATTTGCTATTAAAGCCAACAAACAGCATCCTGTTGGTGAATAGCCTTTTAACAAACCTATTTGGATATATTTAAGTGATTTTTTTTTTTTTCCTCTTTATCTGCCTTTTCCATGCTTAATTTGCACAAAGTGTATTGGGAATACCTCTTCTGTAGCACGCTTTTCTTTTTCATGCTTTTAATTCAAAGACTGCTTCAGGCTCTGTTCCCATTTTTTTTTGTCAGGTACACTTGGATTACTGCGCAGTTATCGAGGAGATGCATCATTAAGTTTTACCTATTGTTCATCTCTTATCAGTATTTTAAATATCATTGAAACTTTATCACTGAATTGAAATTTCATCATTGAGCCATTGTCATTGAAACTCTCATTTCTTTCTAAGATTATAATTTTCATATTTAATATTGCTATTCGTAGTTCAAGTTATGCTTCTGACACTTTTTTCATTTTGATGCGAATTGGTAGCTCTAAATCACTGTAGTCACAGGATTTTACTTCTCAACTCGGTGTTTTAGAACAAGAGTGATTATTCATTCAATTATAACCTTATTGGAATATTTATCAGTAGATTAATTAAGAATTTGTCCCCACTGAAATAAAAAGACGTCATTGACTTATAGCAGAACACAATAGGTTGTTACAACAAACAAAACTTCCTTTCAATACAGAGGAGCCTGTTTAGGATGTTACAACTCTACTTAAGTTTTGATGGCATGCAAAGGACTAAACTGATAAAACTGAAAAAGTTAAACAGTTGAACTCTATCAAATGCTTTTTTGGCAGTACCCTAAAATAACATTAGAGATAGTAAGTTAAATTTTTGGTGCTCTTCAAACTCGTGCAGGCTCAATCCTTTTCTGTTCACTGTCATATGATGGTAAAAGAGTTCTAAACCAAATTGGTTTAGGTTTTAAGATTAGAAACAGAATAATGGTTCCTGAATCCTACTATAGCTCATTGTTATTTATAAAGATGGCAGGAGAAATAACTGCAAAATGAGCAGAAATTCTAAATTCTCTTTTAAAGTCTAAAGTAAATCATTTCAAAACTTTAGAAGACTGTAAGCCTGCATTTTATTAACCGATTACATTTTTAAACTATCGACTGTTCTAGTTGTTGGCAGAAATACATGAGAAACCCTCGGAGTTTAAGGTTTCTGGCTGATCTCTAAATCAAAACCAGCAGAGCAGATTTAAATATTTTGTGTAAACAAATTTGCATTCAGACTGCTAATCTGTGTGCCAGCCTTCAGTTTGACATTTTCTGAAATGATTGAAAAATGCTAAGCCCTTTATGATAAATGGTGTTCATAATGAAAATGCTGACAGACCCGTAATTACCTGTATTGTGATTCTGCTGAAAGCTTCTTTATCTGTCTAATCTTTCACAATGGAGTTACATACATAAAATCTTGAAAGAAGGAAAAAAAGGAACTTCAAAGTGGAAATGCTGTAGCAACTGTAGCAATGCTGAAATCACTTCTAGACATTCACTTATGGAGGCAAAGGTGACAAGAAGTTATTAAAAAAAAAAAAAAAAAAGTGCAGTCCTTTCTGTGGAACAGAAATCATCTAGTAAGGTTTAAAGGCTTAACTTCAAGTCAAATTTTTGATAAGATACAAGTAAACAGATCCAGGCTGACCATTTTTAATGTGGTACTGAGGAATTAGAATAGAGTACAATTGTCATTGACTTGATATTTCTGAATAAAACCAAAACATCAAGAAACAAATATATAAACCAACATTTGTTTAATCACATGCTAAAACCTCCTACACTACAAAGTGAAAGAAAAGGAGGGAGAAATATTTCAAAAACTTATTCAGAAATAGAAGTGGAAAAATAGTAAGAAAAAAAATGTGAGAAAGCAAATTGTCTGGATTCTCTAATTTAGAAACCCCATTATCTGTCATTGTTAGAGTACAGGCTTTAAGATTCTTTGAAAGTTCTTCTTTTTTTCAGTTTCTTTTACATTCCTCTGTGAAAGATTTCCCAGACTTGGCTAGCCTCTAACTACCTGAAATGCTAGACAGCATTTTCTTTGCAGACCGCTCAGGTTGATTCAGATACACCAGCCTTGCCCCAGCTCCACACAATGTCTGTGTACAAGCCATGGCTCTCAGCTGTCTCTGCAAAACAACCAGTACACGTACAGTAGCTCCTTATCTAAACATAATGTCCTCTAGGATTTTTTACCTCTGTGTTTTGCTGTGAGGATGAAATCTGTTTCCCCAAAGCTTTCACAGCATGGTCTGGCAAAGCTCAAATAAAGTATCCTGCAATAAAACAGAGGAATATAACTCTCTCATATCTTTTTTTTCAAATTGCCATGTTCTCCAGAAACAATCCTGGACTTTTAATCACTATTCATAAAGCAGCCATTTCAGTTACAAGATCAGCTACTTGGCTATCTCTGTATCTTTTTTAATCTTCTTTACCTCTGTGTATTCTCCCTGCTCTTCTTGAGATGTAGAGATTAATATGCTAGGCTACAGTTAAGATATGGGCATGTCAGAGTTTTCTGTAGGAGATAGAGGACACCTTGTCTAACTATCAATACACTTTCTAATAATACTGAATATGCTATGGGAGATGTGGAGAGAATGGCTCAATTGCTGACAGTAAGTTGATGATTTCAGAGAAACAAAAATAACAGCTCTAGACTGAAATTTTAAGTTCTAAGTTCAGCATTGTGCAACTATCTTTTTTTCTCCCCTGTATGAGTATTAATTTACACTAAAACTCACTTCTGTTATGAGGGTAATGTCCTTTTGGAAGGGCATTCTAGTGTTCCTCAGTAGCAGTAAGTCATTTTTCTACAGAAAAGATCTTAATATCGTCTCCAGTCTTTCAAATTTCACTGCTTACTCTTTGCTCTACGGAGGATGAAGATGTAGACAAAAACTGATCCTATCACTGATTCTAGAGGAACTCACTTTTATTATCCTTGTACAAGTAGGTAGCTAAACGTTACTCTCAATCATATCCTTTAACCTGATGTAAGCATGTAAACTGATCTTTTCTATCTACCCTATTTCTTTCATAACATTTATTAAAGAATCTTGTCAAAGGCTGTTGTATGCTCAAGGTGATTAAATTAAAAAATATTAGTTATTCTACTTGATGAATTTGTAGCCACAATTCCCTTGGATGATTTAACTAGATTTTAGTGAGAATAATCATAGTATCACAGGATGACTTTTGTTGGAAGGGATCCAAAGGATTATCAAGTTCCAACCCCCCTGCCATAGGCCGGGCCACCAACCCCTGCATCTAATACTAGACTAGGTTGCTCAGGGCTTCATCCAATCTGGCCTTGAATGCCTCCAGAGATGGGGCATCCACAGCCTCTCTAGTGTCCACAACCTATTCAAGTGCCTAACCATTCTCTCTGTGAAGAACTTCCTTCTGACATCCAATCCAAGCCTTCGCTCTGCAAGTTTAAAACCATTCCCCCTTGTTCTATTACTATTTACCAGAGTAAAAAGTTGATTCCTTTCTTATTTATAATCCCTTTTTAAATACTGGAAGGCTGCAGGTCTTCTCGCAGCCCTCTCTTCTCCAACCTGAACAAGCCCAGCTCTCTCAGCCTGTCTTCTCAGGGAACGAGCTGAAGCCCTCTAGTCACCTTTGTGTCTCTCCTCTGGACCCTCTCCAACAGCTCCACATCTTTCCTGTATTGGAGCCCCCAGGCCTGAACACAGTACTCCGGATTGAGCCTCAGGAGGGCAGAATAAAGAGGAACAATCACTTCCCTGTCCCAGCTTCTGATGGAGCTCCAGATACCATTGGCCTTCTGAGCTGCAAGAGCACAGTGCTGGCTCGTATTCAGTTTTTCATCCATCAGGTCCTTCTCCAGAGCTACTCAAGGGGTTCTTCTCCCTGTCTATGTATCTGGGGTTACTCTGGCCCAAGTGCAAAACCTTGAACCTCACAAGGTTCACACAGGCCCACCTTTTGAGTTTGTTGAAGTCCCTCCGGATGGCTTCACTTCCATCTAACATGTCATCCTCACCACCACATGGGGGGAGGGAAGGGATTTACCATCTTTCTTGCCACTCCTTGTTTGCCAGCTTTCTTCCATTCTTTTGTCTCTAAGAATATCTTCCCAGGAGATCTCATCCAACAGTTCTTTAAACAGCCTGAAGTTCATGCTCCCTAAGTTCAGGGTCCTAACCCCACTCTTTGCCAGGCCCACGTTTCTCGAGGTCACAAACTCAACCAGGGCATAGTTACTGCAGCCTAGGTGCCTTTAGTCTTAATACCATTAATGATCCTCTCTGCATCACCAAGCACCAGATCCAGCAGCACTTTACCTGTGGTCAGTCTATGCAATACTTGAACCAAAAAATTATCATCCACACACTGCAGAGGATTTCTGGATTACAGCTTCACTATGTGGTTTTCCCAGCAGTTATCCAGCTGGTTGAAATCCCCCATCAGGACAAGCACCTATGAGTGAGACACTACCTGCAGCTGAAGGAAGAAGGCCTCATCAACAGGCTCCTCTTGATCAGGTGGCATGTAACAGAGCCCTACCACCAGGTGTCCTTTATTCCTAATTCTAACCCACAGGCTCTCAACCTGCTTCTCACTGATTTTCAGAGGGAGCACCTCACAGCCTATCCAGTCTTTAACATAGAGGGCAATTTCCCCACCCTTCCTACCTAGCCTATCCCTTCAAAAAAGGCATTTCCCCACTATAGTGGTATTCCAGTTACAGGAGTCATCCTACTATGTTTCTGTGATAGCAACCAGATCATAAATTTCCAAACACATCACAGTTTCTAACTCCTCCTCCTCATTTCCCATGCTGTGTGCATTAGTGTAAAGGCACTTCAGCTGGGCTTTCTGATATAGCACCTTTCTAGAAAGACCTTTCCTCAAACCTTCAGAAGAAATCTGAAGTTTTTCCGCTCGACTTCCTGGAGGAACATGAGAAGGTTTCAGACAGGGGATTGACAACATTGCTTCCTCTGAGGAGTTCCTAGATGATCTTAGAGGATGGTTTGGAGGGTTTTTTTCCCACAGTCTCCTGGCATGACAGCAAACCCAAACCATTCTCTGTCACAGTGCATCTGACTCTCTTCCCCTATCAGATCTAGTGTTAAGCTCTAGACTACTCTCTCTACTGTACTAACCCTCATTGCATCCCCTTCCCCTTTGTTATCTAGTTTGAAGTCCTCTCATTGAACCCCGTTAGCGCTTGGGCTACTATTCCTTTTCCTCTTAGAGGCAAGCGACACCCATTTGCAGTTGTCAGACCAGGTGCTGAGTAAATAGCCCTGTAGTAAAAAAAAAAAAAAAAAGTTCCTGTGGAGATACCAGCCTCACTGCCACTTATTCATTACCAAGGTTTTCCTACCCCAGTCTGTGTCCCTCACTGCCCTAGAATGAGTATAATAAAATATCAGTAATGCTTCTGCTCCCTTAACCAACAACCTTAAAGCCCTGAAGTCTTTTTTGATAGTTTGTAGGCTTTTCTGAGCTACTTCATTGCTGCCTGTCTGAGCTATTGGTAACGGGTAGTAATCAGGGTGAACAAAATCTGGGAGTTTTCTAGTTATATCCTTGACACAGGCCCTAGGGAGGCAGCACAACTGCCTGTGCATTCTGTCTAGCCTGCATATAGAGCCCTCACTCCATGAGGAGTGAATCTCATACAGCAATAACCCTTCTGTCTTTCTTTGCAGAAGCAGTGTGGAAACGCAGTCAACTGCCTAGCCCTTGGCAAATCTTAGATAAACCCTCCTGTGCCTCCTCACTCACCTCCCCTTCAATTTCCAGTGCCTCAAACATATTACTTAGGGTCACCTGGGAAGTGAGGTTGACAGTGTTGGGCTTCACCCACAATGCTGAGCTGGGACAGTCTTCCAGCTCTCCCCATCTCTCAGGTTCCCCCTCAATGCCTGACAGAGACGGGGCAGGGAGTCCATCACTTTCCAGAATTTTCCCTGGTGCCTTTCTCTCTGGCATGCTAGGAAGTTATTCCACTTCACTGCTATCTCTCTCTCATACTGCCTGATGGTCCTTAACTTCTCTACTTCCTCCTTGATCAATGCCACCACGCTGAGCAGATATTCCACCTGCTCACACACACACTTCACTTCACTTGCTATCCTCCCTGGGCAGCAGCAGTCTCGGGCACTCTCTGCAGCTGGAGACCTGAACAGCCACACTCTTGGGCTGGGCTTCTGTCTGTATCACCACAGTCTTTGTGGAGTAAGCTTGTTGCCTGGTGAAGACCTTGGAAAATCTGTGGTCTTGGAGACCCTGTACCTCACAATCAGTCTCTGAAGTTCTGGCCAGGATGGCTCTGAAGGAGCTAACCTTGGCGATTAAGCAAGGTAAACTCTACCTCTTTCACACCACCTTTCATTAGATTTAATAGAAAAAAATATAGACTCAGAAAAAGACACTGAACATTCACAGTACTTGGGAGAATTGTGAAGACCCAAGAAATAAGGCCCAGTTCACAAAGTTAGGCTTATAATCAAAGAGATGTCTAAATGACATATGAGTGTAAGCTATAAATTCCAGAGTGTCTCTGCATTGAAAGCTCTGTTTTTACAAGACAACAGGAATCCCAGCCCATAGAATTAACTGTGGTCAAGCTAGTGGAGCTGAATTCTCTTATGTGGAGTATATAGAACATGGGACCTAACCTACATTTCTGAACTCCTGTTTTTGTCTTGATATCTTAAGAAAGAAGGGTCAGAGGAGCAGCAATAAGTTCTCTACAGCACTGTAACATCTGACTTACAAGCAATCAACCTCATGAGGTCAAAAACCCAAACCACTGGAGAAGAGGACTGCTTGTATATGTTGCCTTCTCCATTATATGGAAGACTTATGAGTACTCTGTGAGCTGAATCAAAAAAACTTTTTGTAGTTCTTCTGCAGTAGAATTATATTGCTGAGTGCATTCATAGGAGACTTATATATTTTTGGAGTTGCAGTAAGTAGAGGTGATTTAGTTGAAAGTACTATTCTTTCTAGAATTTGAACTTAACTATGAATGCAGATAAAGTGTCAGGGACAGTGTGCTGTTACATTTGCCATCATTCTGATGGGGTGTTTCTGGCCTTTTTGTTCCTGAAAGATTGAACAGTATTTTTCATAGATATTATTATTATTATTAACCTCTTGCCTAAATTTTGATTTGGATAATTACAGTCTGCTCTCTATATTCTCTAAATAAAGTATGTTGAATAACTTATATTTCCTTTCCTAATATTCTGAGGAGCATTTCTGTGATTTATTAAATAATAGTTCTGCTTAATCTTAAAGTTAACTGCTTCTAATACTAAGGGAAAGTGATTCTTTTAGAAGGTGTGTTGACTGCTTAGTGCTGAATGATAAATTGCACAGCTGCGTTGGCGGCGCTTGTCGTGTAGGAAGGGTTTCTTAGTGCTGTACAAAAACAAAAGGAAACTACCTCCTTATCAAGATAGCTGCAATTTAATTTAGAGTTGATGGAGACGTTTTAGATAAACAATACAATACATTCAACTCAAGGAGATGAATACTAGTCTGAAGAAATCTACAAGAAAAGTTTTATGGATGTTTTTAGAGTCTGCAGGATTAAATAAAGGCTTTTTATTCAAGACAAGGGATAAATACAGAAAACTAGAGTACAGAGGAGAATTTAGAGAAATTCAAAATGTAGAAAATATTTGGATTTCTCCCTTATAAGAAAAAAATCAAAGGGCCAAAAAAATTGGTTATTTGGACCTATTATGAAGCCAGACAGTAACAGTTTTGTAACAAATGGTAGAAAAGTAAATATTTAAGATATTGTAGAGGAAAAGATTTTGTTAAGCATACGTGCCTCATTCTGTTCTTTGCTTTGATGTAAAAATAACAGAAGAATAAAATAATTTCATAATTATTCACATTACTGGTACATCTCCCTCTGTAACCCACAGTATTTAGCAGTACTCACTATGAAAGTAAGAAAGACATAGGAAGTAAAGGTACTCCACAGAACAGAAACATTCTCTCTCAGAAAATGCACTAACACTCATCGTCTTCATGATTTCTCTGTGACTGTTGGCACAATTATTCTAAACTAGAACAAATGAACTCCTGTATAACTTCTTCAAATCTTATTTAAATTGCAATCAATACCAGCCATCAAACCAGAGAAGTCTTTTCCTCTTGATGAAGAAAGGACAGCAACATTGGCGATTTTGCTTGTAATTGTTCAATCATGTGTTTTGCAAACTGTATAGGTTCATGGGATACTTTGGCTTTGTGGCTTTTATACAAAAACATGCTTAATGCAAGATCCTAACAATTCTGTAACTTCAAGTCCTGTTTGTCATTATTTTAGTTCACATGTAACACATGTTTCTCCTTAAACTGCATTCAGAATTGGTCATATCTGTTAAAAAATAATAATAATATCAAGCACATTTTACCAAATATTATGTATAAATCAGGTATTCATAGGGTTGATATATGCCTGGTTCTGTGTTAGCATTGTTTGTGTTTATATCAATCTGAGAAATCATCTAAATCAGATTTAAGAAAAAATGTTACTGTGCAGATTGTGCTTTGATTTATGCTTCTGTAATCTCAAAGATTGAGAATTTCTTTATTTCTCTGATGTTACAAAAGCATAGAGACCTCTAGACCTCGTTATCATTATGAATTTATTGTTGCCAAAGTTACATTAACTGCTATTTTGGAGTCCTCTCCATACAGAACTTTCATTAGCTTAGTTCCTTCTTTGAATACAAAATTAATATATATGAGTGTAATACAATATGCACAGCTCCAAATTAAAATATAACTTCTTTCTTTTGGGTAATGATCAGGGACCAAAAACCAATTTCTCCATTAAACAACTTCATTGGGTGGGTTGGTGAAACTTGAACTACTTTCATTTCTAATTTACCAGTAGATTGTAAAAAAATCAGAATACACATTACAGTTTGAATAGTGCTTTGAACTCTTCTGTGTTTTACAGTTATATAATAACTGGATTCAAAGGAATTATTGTTGTCCTTTGCTGGAGAAACAAATATATATATATATATTGAAGTTAGTGAGTCAGATATAATTCTAATTAATTACTTTAATCAGGTGGAATGAATGAATTCATGAAAATAAATTTATATGCCCTTCACAGGATAATTACTGTAAAATAAAACTTTCAGTCACATAAATGGCAAAGTAAAAAAAAAAAAAAAAAGAAAAGAAAAGAAAAGAAAAGAAAAGAAAATAATGTCATCTAGCTTTTCTGAGAAGATGGGTAGTCCAATTCCAGTGCTGATAATGCAAAAATTCCAGCTAATGATCAAATGATATTGACAAATTTATTCCCAAATTTACGCCTAACTCTTCACTTATTTTCTTGTGTTTCATTATTGCATTCTCTGAAGAAAGGCAGCTAAGTTTCTAATAATTAGATTCGACAAAGAGTGGAACCTCAGTGTCTCTTTTTTACGAATTTCAATGATTCAAGTACAAACCTGAGAAAAATAAAACATTCTATATTTGCAAAAATATGAAAAGCAGAAGTAATTATGATTAATTTCTACATATTGAAAAAATGTTATGTAGATTAGTAATTAATTTGATCTAAGTCAAGTAATTTAATTTTGCCTTTTTCTATGTAGCTTCTCTTCCCCAGTACAGTTCAAAATTCTCAGTATAGGAATGGCTTAGGCAATGTCACCGAGATCAATTTATGTTACTGTTTCCATAATAATGAGAGTAGTAATAATAATAATAATCCTTACAATAGTCTTTCATTTGCTTGGCTAATTGTCTTGTTCTTATTTGAGAAAAGCTTTGGAGATTTTCTTTTCCTGGGCATAATTCTGAGCTTTCACAAACGGTGGATGACTTCCTCTATTGTGACTGGAAAGCAAAAAGAACCAAACAATCCTTATGTGTGCATTTAGGACAACTAGTTCTTGCCTGACTCCAGAGACAAATTCAAAGGACAGTTTACATTTCGGTTTGTTGCACTTGCATACTTTCTGATCCTTTGGGCTTTGTCATTTAACCCTAAAAAGCAGCTAAGTACCACACAAATACTGCTAAGTCTCCACAGTTGGAATGGGAGAGAACTGGAAAAGTATGAGAAGTCAGGTTGATAAAAAGGCAGTTTATTATGTAAAGCAAATCTGCATACACAAATGAAACAAAACGGGGAGTCCATTCACTGTTTCCCATTGGCAAGCAAATGTTCAGCCACAGCTGGTAAAGCATGTCTCATCCTGCATAATGGCTGCTTGGGAAAATGATCACCATTGATCAGAACATCCCCTCTTCCTCCTTCTTTAATCCAGATTGAATTGTTGAGTATGTCATATTGTATAGAATATCCCTTTGACCAGTTTAGGTCGGCTAATGGCTCTGTCTCCTCCCAGCTCCTTGTGTATCCTTAGCCTCCTCGCTGGTAGAACAGTGTGAGAAGCTGAAATGTCCTTGACTCTGTGTAACTCTGCTCTTCAGCAAATAAAAACATGGGGATACTTTTACTACTATTCTCATAAAAGTACTTCTACTTTATTACTCAGCTTCATATGAGTTGATGTGAAGAAAATTAACTCGGTTCCAGACAAGACCCAGGCATTGTGTTAGGAGTTGATACTTTCATGCAAAGGGTAACTCAGTAGCAAGAAATACAATTATTTGGTGTCCTTCTGCCATTTCCTCCTCTCTGCACTGAGGTTTATCTGATGGTGAGCCAGCCTAGCCACCCACCTGCATGGGGCAAGCAGATCTGCAGGGAATGCAGTCTGCTTCTCTGCAGAATACAAAGCAGCCATGCAGAGTAAAGCATCCTCTGTGTTAAGTAGGCCATTTCCCACCACATTATAACAATTTCACACTAGGTTATATAGTGATTTTTAAATGATTGAACGTCTCCTTTGAACATTCAAAGATTTCCTACTATGCTTGTTCACTCTTATTGCTTTTTAGATAGCCTTGTGGCAAATTAGTGGAATATACTGTAAGAAAAGGAAGATCGTCAACATCTTATTTGCATATAAACATCATATTATTTTCAAATTATCCACTATGCTTCCCATTTTCTTATGATGTTTTCTACAGCCTGTATGAAGTCTGCCCATTCTATCAGTATTTCCCGATTAATGTTTTGTTTCATAGTATAACAAATATTTTTTTCTACTTTTATTTCCCCTCTGAATACAAGAACAAAATTACACAATGGTAAGAACATAAGCAACTCTTAATTGTTAAGTTTTAGCAACTTGTACCAAGTTAATCAGAAAAGTTAAGACAGAAGTAATACAAACTTTCAACAAAAATGCAGCTCTTCACTTTCTCATTGCATAGAAAATGCTCGAGGATGTTTTCAATATTACTATCCATGTAGCTTCACTTAAAATTTATAGGAATTCTTTCAGGCTCATAATGCCTTTGGCAATAGCCCCCATGCTTTCCACTCCACTAGAGAAGAACAAGAAAATGTAGTCACAATGAAGTCCAGTTTCCCTAGTAGCCAACTTCTTTACCTCAGCATGCACATGGGTCTCCTGGCTCTTGTCCATTACTACATTACTATATTGTGCTTGTATTGTATGAAGTCATTTGTACTTTGAGGGACATGTGAATGGTAAGAGAATGGAAGGTGATTTTTCAAAGAGGAACATAATGAAAGAAAGCTAAACTATGTACAGTTACAAGTGCCTTCATTATTGACAATGTCTGAACTGAAGACATGCTGAGATATAATGGTGAATTGCAGCTTCAGGGAGCCATCTGTGGATCTCAATGCAAAATCATTCAACCCAGCAAACTTAAAGCAGAAGGAGATCTATTTGAACTTCTTCAGCTGGAAAAAGACTTTCTAAGAAAGTTTACAGAAGAATAAATTAATTTGCATCATACGTCATTTCTTCCTTACCTTGACCAATATTCTCTAGGCTCTGAACTGGTTTCCATGCCATATATGATGGTAATATTATTCTACTAATATAGAAAATGTTAATGTGTATCCTGAAGAACACTTTGACTGCAAAATTTGAAAATAGGAAAATATGCAATTATGGCAGTTTTATATGCATGTTCTTAAATTTACTATCTGAAAAATATCTAAGGTAATCTGAGTTATTAGTATTTATAATGAAAAGTTTTGGAGCCTTGCTGTTAGCGGTGAGATAGTGTTTAAGCTTTTGAAGCATACTGAGTTAACCATTGCTTCATATTAATATATTTAAGACTAATATGTGGAAAAAAAAAAAAGGACCTAAAATATATAGAGAAACAAAATTTGACAGTTCATATGAAACTAGTAATTATCTCATTTAATCTTCAAGAGGCAAGTTTTCTAAAGTGTGTCTGGTACAACAATAATCTGTATCAACAAGCATTAGTTTTCTTAGTTATTATTAGTATTATTTAATTATATTACAGTTAGCAGACCAGCTCATTTTACAAAAGGTCTTGCTGACAAGTTTTTGTTTGTTTGTTCGTTTGTTTTTCTTTTTTTTTCTTTTTTTTTTTAAATTCTTTGAGATTCTTTCAATTCTTTTCTCTGGTATAATCTAATGTTTTGTGATAGCATTTCTTAAAAATTTGTCTTATAACTTTAGTATGCCAACCCACATCTATTATATCTAGCATTGCTATAATCTTTAATGCATTCTTCTTGATACCAGCATAATCAGGGAAAATATTACCTATTACCTATTATTAACAGACAGACTCATTCTACAAGTCAGTTATGTGCCAGATTTTAAGGGTACTTAGGCACCTAATGACTCAGGCAAATTTCTAGTAGAAATTTCTAGTAGAACTGATGAAAATCTGAATGTCTAAGTTCCATTATTTCAATAGATATTAGGTACTGCCTTTTTCAAATTTGCACTGTGGGCTATCACGGAATCACAGAACAGTATGCGTTGGAAGGAGAGTTGAAAGGGGCCATCAAATCTAACCCCTCTTTGCTAATGCAAGTTCCCTATAGTAGATTGAAGTAAAGCATCAGGGTGAGTTTTATCTGGATTTCCAGACCCTATAATAATTTAATAATCCTATAGGATTATTAAAATTTCTCAGCTGATGTTCCAGAAGATTTTGCTTAAGCTGAAGCCACATCTTCTGATTCCATTAATGCTGTATCTTTTTGTAATAGAATCATAGAAAAATGGAATAATGGAATAGTTTATGTTGGGAGGGACTTCACCTACATCCAAACTTCTTTTGTGAACAGGCTTCCAAACACTAAATCAGGCACTTAGTCAGTCTGGTCTTGAACAGCTACAAAAATGAGACATCCAGAAATTCTCTAGACAGCCTGTTCAAACACCACATTACCTTCTCATTGAAAAATCTCCTCCTGACACCAGATTTAGATCTCCTCTCTTTTAGTTTAAAATCATTGCCCCTTGTCCTGTCATTATCTACCTGTGCAAAAAGTTGATTTCCCTCCTGCTTATAAGCTCCATTTAAGTACTGGAAGACTGCAGTGAGGTGTTCCCTGAGCCGCCTTCTCTCCAGGCTGAACAAGATCAGCTCCCTAAATCTGTGTTTGTAGAACAGGTGCTCCAATTCTCTGACCACATTTGTGTCCCTCTTTGGACACACTCCAATAGCCTCACATCTTCCTTGTGCTGGGGGCCCCAGACCAGGATGCAGTTCTCCAGATAGGGCCTCATGAGGGCAGAGCAGAGGGGGACAATCACCTCACATGCTCTGCTTGTCACCCCTCTTTTGATGCACCCCATCATACAGTCGGGTTTCCAGCCTGCAAATGCACACTTATGGCTCTTGTTAAGTTTTTCAACTACCAGGATCCCCAGGTATTCCTTGGCAGGGCTGCTTTTAGTAATTTCTCCCAGTTTGTACACGTTTGTGATATCCCCTACCCAAGTGCATCACCTAGCATTTGGCCTTTTTGAACATCATTTGGTTAACACAGACTCACTTTGCAAGATTGTTTGGGTCCTTTTGGATGGCTTCTGTTCCTTCTGTCATATAAATTGCACCACATAGTTTGATGTCACCTACAAACTTGACAAGGCAAGTTTTATATGACTAAATATTAAATGCTAACTATGTGACCTAAAGAGTAGTAGGTTGTATACCCAGGGGAACAAGCTAGCTCTTAAACTATGTGTAAGGGAATGATTACAAGAAGTTTTTTGCTTGTTTTTTTTTTTTTTTTTTTATCATTTTAAATTGGACTTTTCAGTACTGATCTGCTATCTATCTAAAATAATCAGACTACTGCAATAATCAATAAAATGGAAGTGACACAAGCCTTCACTTTTTTGTTTTGGAAAAATTTTTATATCATCCCTCTTACTGTGTTAAAATTTTAAATGATGCTATTTTTTTTGTGATATGTATCAGTGATATTCAAAGCCACTGGAAAATTCTTTTATTCTTGGATAAATGAGATCACTAGAATTGATAAAAATGTTCAAGTAATTGTACCTCCATAGTATATATGCAAGATTTGCAAAACAGTCTAGTCAAAAATAATGCATATTTCTTTTTTATTATCATCACTTTATTTTTTTTTAGCATGCTCTAAGAATGATTATTTTTTTAAATTGCTTATTTGCCACATCTCCTCCTAATCTAATATCTGGTGACCTTAGACAAGTGCATACTGTACTGTTTAGCACCATCTCATTATTTCTTTGCATTATCTAGTCTGCATGCACTTGTTTTATCTCTTTGTTGTTGTTTGGGATTCAGTCTCTTCAAATTAATACCTGAGTCTTTCTTATCTCTGTGCAGTGCAGCACATTTGTATATGTCAATACTTCAATAGTATTGTCATAAAATAATAATGTCAGCTAAGCATGTGGTTAATTTACTGGGTCTGATTATCTACTACTTTGGACACAGTTTCTATAAAATGATACTAAATAATAATTTTGTATTTCCAAACTCAAAAGAGATTGTGAACATTTTTCATAGACATCTATAACAAAAGGAGATTGGCAAAGAACAATCATAGCTTATCTCTATGGAGTTCTTGGTCTGGAAACTAACTGGATTTCAAAAATTTTAAATGCCATAAGCGTCTTTCAGTAGACTGGCTAATGATCGATCAGAATTCACAAAACACACATAACCACAGTCTGCAGAATTAAGTCTAAAGTTTTATTTGTTTATTTGTTTTTAAGTTATTTCTCTTGATCATCACAAACAACTTCAGGCTGTAAGAGAAAGTCTGTTATTTTTTTATAAAGTTATCAATTTGTAATGAATAAATTTTTAGGATTTCTTGGAGGATTTTTTTTTCTTGTACGTAATAATGAACAACCAATTTTGTATATACTTTCTCTATAAATCAAGAATCAGAGAATCACAGAATTGTAGGGGTTGGAAGGGACCTCCAGAGATCATCAAGTCCAATCCCAAAAAAGCTCCCATTATTTTACTTTTCACATCACTTCCCCATTACTTGAGAATTTATACCTACTTTTGAAAGGCTCAAATATTCAGTGGTACTTCAATTTCAATTTCATTTGCATTGGTATTTTTACAAGCAGTAAAAGTTGCTATGGTATCATCATGAAAAGGTGTGTAAGATGTTAGTTATTTTTAGCTTCAACTTTAATTTTTTCATATCATATCTGTGTATATCACTATATCACTATATAGTGATAATTTCTCCAGGTAGTGGAAAATCAAACCAGATATACAGTAATGAAGACTGTAGCTCCAGTATTTGTTTGGTACTTCCATATTCAATGTCTAAGGTTTGGGCAGATGTTCTGTCCTTGTACACAGAGGTTAAGATTACATCCATTACAAGTTCAAATTAGTATAAACTTCATATAAACTTTTTATTTAGTAACTATTTCTGAAGTTTGAAGGTTTTTGTCCTTATTTGTTATAGTTGTAGTGACCAAAAGCACTTACAGTACTGAAGTTAGGGAATTCTACCAATGAAATTAAAGCCATCAGTAGTTTTGATATGCAAATCAAGAGACAAGAGGAGAAATCATCTAAGTGATTGTGAATATCTGAGCCAGGATTGTTTTGTAGCTGGCATTCTTCATCTCCTCTTATGTTCCAATGAATTTATTTTTTTTTATGTCTTTTTTTTTTTTTTTTTTTTTTTTCTGGACTGCAATAGAATGACTACAAATGGAGAACTGGAGAATATCCAAGAAACATACTCTGGTGTTTAGGGAACTCTAAATGTCAATTGAATTCCCTCAGGCAGAACTGAAAATTTCTGAAGCAGGAAGAATGCTGTAATTATAAGCTTCATCCTACTGTTTCTGTTTTCTATTGCTATTGTTATCTGAGGATTTTTAAGAACAGAAACAGAAACAGGGCACTACATTCACTTTCCGTATTTAAAGTTGTGACCCTCGTATCACTTTATAAGAGACCTGGTCTATTCGACGTATTTGGAGAATACCTGCTAGTTCATGAAGACATGAACAAATTAAAGGACTTGGTTTTCTATAGGGTCAACTCCAGGCAAAATACGATCTAGTTGTTCAGTACTCAAATAAATTAACGTGGAAGTACAGCAAAGCATGTTCAGACTGAACTTTAGGTATCTGAGGAACTTTTACAGAAAATACTGAGTACACTTGAGCATATTCTCTTTTAAAAAAAAAGAGGGGAGTGGGGTGGACATCAGTAGAAGAGATTTCTGGATGACAACTTTTATAGAGGTCAAATTCAGATAACCAAACCCATTTTATGCAGTGTTGAGGAACACACTGGAAGATCGGGCAGTATCTTACCACGTAAATCCATAGAAATTACTGTATGGATAGATTAAGTAACCAATCTATCTCTTCCTGATATTGTTGAGAGTCCTATCTTAGAATGTTATTTGTAGGATTTATTCTGACTTACATAAATAACTTCATTTGGAAAATCGAAATGTATTAAGCAGGAATAAAAAACAAATCCCAGAACCATGTCGTGAATTATGCTGATTTACACTGGATGGCAACTTGTGTGTCCTGAAGCTCTATACAAATCTCTTTGTGAATATCTAATCTTTATTACTCTTGGCTAAAGGAGTCCAGGCTTTTAAGATTATATCAGGCAATATTATTATTTTTTTTATGTCGACCAAACTGAACTAGGAATTTATATCTCTTCTTTTCAGCCTTTTAAGGCTCAAAGCCTTACAGGTACTTTAATTTTAGTTGCATTTATGGTTTAAAAAACAATTTATTTAATCTCCAACTCAGTGTCATATTTCTTTGTTCCTCAATGCCTTCTAAAAACAATGGCAGGTAAAAGGAATACTTGTGTAGCATCAGCACTTATTCAGTAGACAGCAAATCATGGGCATATGATTACACTACTTATCTGTGTGATCCATTGTTTTACCTTTTGAAGCTTGTCAGCTGGAGAACAGGAAAAAGATTTCACTTTTCCTATAAAAGAACAGTTTTTTGACTAAGTCAAAAGAATTGTGTATTAAAGATGCATCATCAGAATAATTACGAAAAATGTTCAAATTAAAATACTTTTCCTTAATATTTTTACATTCAATTTTTACAACTGTTTGAGTAACCAGGATTAAGCAACTATTGCTGAATAATGTACAGTTTCTTCCAGGATTTATACTTCCTTGTGACCTCTCTCAATTTGCCGGATCAGTATTTGAAATACTGTGCTGACCTTATTTTCATGTTGGTGTCTATTCCTTCTTTCTCCCTAGTTTTGTAAACTGCGAATACATAGAAGTAATTCACTGGCTGTGCAAGAAACGGTTACATGCAAAAAACAGTAACGGCTCTGTTTCTTATAGCTGAGATCAAGCCAAAACAACTCTTTGTGCATTAGGGATTAAACCTTCTCTATTTTGTGCTACAATGTCTACAGAGAAACTTGGCATGCACGTGAACCTTCTTTATCATGTATATTGCTGGGAGAGAGAGTTGCTTTCATTTACTGTAGACAACTACTGAAATTAAAACAGCTGGACCTGTTTTGTTTATGTTTTTGTTTTTTAAGAAAGAAATGTTAACAGCAACAGTAAAACAGCAATATTTCAGTGCTTAGGAGAAGAATTGGATGCAGTTACTTTGCTTTACTGTTAGTGCATTTTGATAATGAGAATTCAGTCTTTCAGTTCACTTTGCTACTCTTGGAAGGCTTCTGACATCATGTTTCTTGCATTTGCTAATTAGCTAAATTTGATGAGTTTAGAAATCTATGTATAGGTCTAAATTTTCTTGAGATTAATAGAGCATATGAGTTCTGAATTGCACCAATTTCATTGTGTATAACTCTCATTACAAGTTAAATGCGGGTATTCTGATTGCATTATGGTTCTAATGCATGCTATCATGTAAAATAAATGTTCAGAACTTACTTAAGATTCAATAATTTCTTGCTTTGCTGAAAACATACTGAATAAGAAAATATTTTTCATTCCATTAGAATAAGAAAATATTTTTCATTTCATAAGAAAATATTTTTCATTTCATTAGCTTAATCCTAAACACTAATTAATATTTGCAAAAGATTCCATGATCTTGAAAAGAAAATGTAAGGAAATGGCTATATTTTCTTCTTCATAATATCTATCTATATATTTTCACTTCTGTCTCCATCGACCCAAGTTTAATTTCACTTGCAATAAAGTAATAAAACAACTCTTCCCTGTTCTTTTTTTTTTTTTTTTTTTTCTCTATTGAACTGATAGAAAAACTCCTGGGACATGCAGACTAAATTCTCCATATGTAAATTTAATCATGTGCTTAGATTCAGTTACATGTATAGTAGAGAACAAACAGAATTCACTTGCTCCCTGATTGGTGTTGTCTAACCCTCTTATATCCAGAGGCCATGTAAAAAAAGAAAACATACTGTAAGCTGGAACAGAGCTGTGGCTTTTTTTAGGTAAAAGCTTAGGTTGCCTCCAGCACTTTTTTTTTTTTTTTTTTTTTTTTTTTTTTTTTTTTTTTTT
>NW_024884253.1:14701123-14749982 GCF_019232065.1 Centrocercus urophasianus
TTTTTTTTTTTTTTTTTTTTTTTTTTTTTTTTTTTTTTTTTTTCTTCCCTAGCAGTTCTAAAGTAACTTCAGCCAGATTGTTTAGAATTTTCAGAGATCAACTTGTGGCCTCAGTCTCTACTTCTATTAAGCACTTATTTTAAAAAGTTGGAAAAATGTGCATGCAATGACTTTATACATGTGGAAGAACTGGCTTTGCCTTCAGAAATTAAATAAAGTACTAGTAAGCAAAAATGCTTATAAAATGAATACTGAGTTAGAATTTTTTGAGATATCTATCAGGTATAGAATTATACATTTGAATTTATGTTGTAGTTATTACCTCCTAGAACAATTAATGCTGTGTTCTATAACAGATTTCCCAGAGATAACCTCCAAGAATATTTTAGAGCTGAAGTAATTCCAACCGAAGAAAAAGATACAATTTTGTGTCTTGCTGTTGTTATTACATCATTAGCTTATTAGATAAACTGGAAAAATCCTTGAAAGTACACTGAAAGAATAGAAAACTAAAAAAAAAAAAAAAAAAAAAAAAAAGGAAAAATATGAAAGAAAACAAATATTATCCTTACCTGGAAAGAATTTTTTCCTATCTGGTAGTAGAAAGTGTCTTCAGTAGCCTTATGGACAAAGATGCTGTTGTATGAAAATCAGTGATAGATCAGCACAGATTTTTAATTAAGAAAATAATTTAAGTACTTTAATTATAGTGGCTTTTTTTCTACTTTTTGTTTCCAAACTTATCAATGAAGTTTCTCAGATTTTGGCATATGAAATATCCCTGTGCAACAAATAACTTCTACTGCTTTTTTTTTTTTCCTACTTGTGCAGATGGAAAAAATAAATAAATGGGCAAAGGGGTCGAAGAATTTTACAACAGTTGGGTTTTGTGTGATAAAACTACTGAGAGATCTTTACTGTATTGTTGCCATTATTTAAAGCAGAGCAGATAAACTTTTGAACTTTTTTAACCTGAAGTTGCTTGTTTCTTGCATTGCTACCAAATAATTGCATATCTGCAAGTCTATTTTTTGTGATTTATGATCTGCTGATGACAAGGTTTTCCTACCTTGGTTCTTTACCATCCTTTTAAATATTCTACTCCTTTTTTTTTTTTCTTTTTTTTTTTTTTAATTTGTAATGAAAGTATCAGGTTTCCCAGTCTTTTCTCTATCATTTCAGTCTCCATTCAGAAGACTCATTACCTTTACGTTACTGTAATCTGTCTATAGGCCATAATTCATTACTAATTCTCCAGCACCATCAGTACTCAAAACTGACCCATTATTTTGACAAACTTTCATGCATTACCTGTTCCTGTGTGACTCTGTTTCATTTAAACATGGCTTTAGATTTCATAGCATCTCAGGGTCTTCTATTGTTGGAAGTCAAACTGAGTATTTAGAGAAAAATCTATTCATTTCAGTGAGAACTTAGCCAGAAAAAATGACTGCAAAGTGTAGGCTATTTGCCTATGGTAATAAACTAGTTTACAAACTACAAAGCATGTGGGGTTATTTTTTGTTATTGTTGTTGTTGTTTTCTGCATGATTGTTTTTAACTTGAAAATAAAAATAAAAATAAATAAAAAAATAATATGTGATGGGTTGACTTTAGAAGACGCACACACCCTCCCTTGGCAAAATTTAGGGACTTAGATTTTGAGAATCTTTGTTTTGACCTAGTCTTGGTATCATTTCAGACACTTATAGAAACTTCAAAAGAAAGGAACTCTCTCTGTGCTGAGTGCTGCTGAAAATCCTATTTTGCCTTTTTAGTAGGACTTATCAATTTGTTTTATGTGTACAAAGCCTCATATAAACAACTTAAGGGGAAAAGTCATGACTTTGGAGTAATATTAAACATTTCATTAGAACCAACAGAGAGTGACATGAAACCGTAGCTTTAGACAAATCCTTAAAGTCTCAAAGATGCTACATCTCCACTTGAGTTAAAAATGTCTAAACTGAATGAGGATAAATAAATTAACATGACTTTGAGAGGCAAAAGTAACAAAAAATGATGCTTGATTCTAACAATTATGGATCTATTTTTATTGCTGCTTTTATATGTACATCTGCAGCTGTTTTTTTGTTTGTTTGTTTTTTTAAATAAACATTTTATGCTTTAATTTCAATGAATTAACTAAAAGGTATAAAACTTTAAAATCACAGCCAGAACCACACTTTCCTCCTGTATTCTTGTGTTGTGCTTGAAACTGCATTTTGAATGAGTTTGTTAAACAGTGTGTTGCATATTTTGAATTTGAAAATCCTTTAAGTGGGTAGAAATGTAACTGCAGTGCTATTTAGAGATTGTCTGGATTTCTCTCTCTAACTTTCATACTCTTCCCCACTGGACTGTAAGAATATTTTTCACTCTTCCCCCACTCAGTAAGTTGTTCTTTTGATAAAAAAGATTGTTCTGATTATTTTAAAACTGTATTTTTTAGCATAAGGGGAAACTCTATTTTCTGTAACCATCTCAACAGTTCAAAATATTTTTAAACCAAGAAATTTGAAGAGACAACTTGAAAGTAAGTCTTGGGAATATTGAGTATGACAGCAAAAACAGGTGGTAAAATATGTGTGTATAGTTCTGCTATATTTTTCACAGTACCTGAAAAACCTAAGGATATTTTATAGAAAAAAAAAAAAAAAAAAAAAAAAAAAAAAAATTAACATTTGTATCTTATTTTAGGTACTCTAATTAAATCACTGCAATATCCGATGTACCAAATGCATTAACACAGGCAGTATTCCTACTGCTGATAGTTGAGGAAAAGGAAAGGAGGATTTGGAAGTGGCTGCTCTAAGTTGCACTAATGTGGATAGAATGAATAAGTCTGAATTGCTGCTTTTGTGTGGAAAACCATAATCATACAGGTTCCAGAAAAGTCGATCTCTTTAAAGCTGTGGCATTCACTTGAAAACTGTCCATATTTTTATTTTATTGTCTTCTTTTCTATGTTTTATTTTTAATCCCCGTGCTTCTCCTTATCTCTTCTTTCTTTGACTAATTTCAAAGGATAGTATTTTTCTCACCTCTCTCAGAGAAATTCTGTCCGCACCAGGCTGATTTATTTCCTTGTGTTTATACAATTTTTCAGAAGTGAAGATACTTCGTTTTGGCTTAAACCTGTGTTGTGAAAATAACCCTGCCAAAGAATACTGTGTAGCAACTGCGAGCAGAGTTGCTTGTGTGTATTCCAAGGCAAACTGTCAAGGGAAGAAAGGGAAAGCTGCAGGAAATGAGGAGAAAGATCTTTGCATTGCCTAAAATGGAGCTTTCAGATATGAGCTGTGTGAAAAATCCTTAACTCTTTAACTCTATTAATTATTAGCTTATACTTACTTGGGAATGAAGTAAATAATAAGAAAATACATACAAGAACATTACTAGAGTAGACTAGTATATCCCAAAATCTGGTTATCAGTATTAGTTAATATGATTGAAAAAGTAGAATAATAATTGTATTCCTCTTTTATTTTATTTCTCTTTTTAATTTATTCCTCTCCCTCCCCCCCACCCCGGATTCTTCAAATAATTCTTTAGGCAGAAAATAGAGTGGAGTCCACATCAAATTCATTCCATCTGTGGAACTTAATATAAGTCTTTCTATCCCAGGAAATAAAAAAAATTCTTCAAACTCCACTTACCTCCTAGGTTTACTTTCTAAGCCAGAAATTTGTCCTACTTGTTTCTCATATATGCAACAACACTGCAAGCAGCTTGCAAATTGCTTACTATTGTCAGTGACATTGCTAACTTCTTCTTATGTAGTGAATCATGCAATAATCAGCTTAATTTAGTACAAGTAGGATTATATTCCTTTGAAGATTATAGGTAGATTATATGAACACAAATTATAGCAATAGAGAGAGAGAAGCCAAATAGTCTACTGAAAGCTATATATGCTATTCAGTACTCTTTGCCTCTGGTAACAAAGTTGGATGAGACATTTTGATAAGTAAAGATAGGACTTGTCCAAGGGCTATTCACTACTCATGAAGCATGACTTCAGTGACCTATTTCATAGTTTTAAATATAGATTTTATTTTGGATTGCTTGATTACTAGGTTGTTTTTTTTTCAAACAACGATAGCTAAGACCAAAGTTTAAACCAAAGTAATTATCTCTGAACATCTCTAAAATGTTGCATTTGGGATGAAATTAAATTTCCTTGTCCTTGTCTGTGGCTTCAGGCTGTGTTCAAGCTTGCCACAGAAAGATAAAAACCACACGTTAAACTAATCTGTATTATTTAGGAACTAGGAATTCTTCATGGTTATGTCATCTATATTTTTCAAGGCAAGCTTTGCTACTTGTAAGTACAGTTTAAATCCATATTTATTTCCAATAAAGGGAGTCTTCCAAAGAGATCAAAAGAAGGATGCTGTATCATGCCTACAGTGGATGTTACATTCCTGATAGAGTTGGCATGATAGGTAGCCTGTGTTCCAGTTTGCCTACAAGCTTCATGACCGTGCCTGTGGGAAGGTAGGCGAAGGTCCCTATGCTTTCTTACTCAGGCAGCTGGGGATCACATTTCCAACCAGTTTTCTATGACAAGGTCTTTGTTCCTTTTTGTTTTGTTTTAGTTTGGTTTGGTTGCACTCCAACAGTTTTGCATTTCTAGTAGCATTTTAACAAATGTCAGAATATTGCTGGAAATTACAGAGGTTTCCATTTAATTTCAGCGGCTTTTGCAAAAATAAGTAAGAAGAAACCCTAAACATTGCTTTTCCTCCTATGTCAGTAGAAAGGTTGAAGAGGAATGAGATGGATTGACAGATAATAGAAAATCCACCCAAATGACTGAATAACTTGTCTTGGAGGGAAAAGAAATTGCAATTAAGTCTTAAAATTTACTAGAAGATTTAACTCTGAAATCTAGTCCTGAATGACCAGACTTCATTAATATGCTTTTCATGCAATTACTAGATCTTGTAATATTTTTCAGAGGTTATATTTTTTCTAGTTTTGCAATATTCTTATTCTATCTATATTCTTATTTGTAGTACAGAACTGTATTGTCTTTTTGAGTACTTATTTCATTCTCACTTAAAATCAATAATGATGTAAAACCTCTTAATCACTGCAAGTTCTAGTACTTTTGAAAATTAGCCATTGATTTATTTGAAAATATTGCCTGTGTAACTTTAAAAGCAAAGTTTTAATGGCTTAATTGAGTAATATATTACAATACTAAAATATTACCTTTAAAATGGATGGAAAAATATTATGTCTATACATTTTATATGCACTTAAGTAATATTTATTGACAATGAAATTTTATAGCATATAAAGTCTATAAGAATCTATAGGTCTGATCTTTTTTTGTTATTTTTTCGCTAGAAATATATTATTCAGTTCCTTGAAATGTCTAATATTTTGAACCAATAGGAGAAAACAAAGTTTTCTTTCTGCAGCTGTTTTTGTACTAAAATTATTTTCATCTCCATTATAGAAACTTATTAATGATTTTAAGCAGGCTTCATTCTGGATCCATTTAATTCTCAGTCTGGGTAAAATGCTATAGCTTTATAGGTAGCTGTTAATGTAATTTCTTGTGTGCAAGACAATTGGTACTGGTCTAAGAGACATAAAATTTCCCATTTAGTGGTATTTGTATAAATCAGGAGTAGGACCATTGATTTCAATTACTCAGTATTTATGTTGAGATGAGAGTGTAATTTCTGCATTTAACCTTGACAAAAACACACATAGTCTAAGTTTACTTGAATGAAATTGTCAGAAAATTTAAAGTTCATATTGATAAATGGAGAACAGTGATATCCTGAAAGGTGGAAGGCAGAAAAAATAGCTGAATACCTAGTTTAAATTTGATAAATCACAATTTGACCTATTTTTTTTTTGATAAATCTTCTGTTCTAAACTTTCTTCATCTCTTACCATAAGTAGATGTATTCAGAGAACATAATATCACCAAATACATTTTAGGTGAATACAGTGAAGTATGGATTACTCTTCATTTTGGCTAATACATAAATTACGTATTCATGGATCTGGTTTCTGTCTTTTGACTCAGTGAAAACAGAAGAATAAGGCCTATAGTCTATTAGGGCAAGAAAGTCAATGAACACTTATTCTAATAATTCAGTTTCAGAATTTATGGTGGATCATAGAATCAGTTGGGTTGGAAAAGACCCTCAAGATCATAAAGTTCAAATATCAACAACACTACAAGTCCATCTCTAAACCATGTCCATAATCACAGTAACCACTCACATCTGAGATACCTCAAGAGATGGTTACTCCACCACCTCACTGAACAGCTAGTTCCAGTGCCTAACCACACTTTTCATGAATAAATTCTTCCTGATGTTCAGTCTAAAACTTTGCTAAAAAAAAACTTCAAGACATTTACTTGTGTTTTATCACTTATCATCTGAGAAAACAGAACAACACTCTCTTTGATATAACCTCATCTCAGTAGTTATACAGAGTAATAACGTTTCTTCTCAGTGTTCTCTTCATAATGAATAAGTCAGGTTCCTTCAGCTTCTTATATGCTCTAATTTCCTGGTGTCTTCACTACCTTAATGGTTCTTTTCTGCACAAGAGCAACTCAATACTCTTTTAGTACAGAGAGGACCAAAATTAACACAAGATGCCTGAAATAATATCTAGCCAAAAAAAAAAAAAAAAAAAAAAAAAGGGTTATGAAGAGATAGCTAAAATGTAGCTTCACGAATATATGTAACAGGTTAAAATGGTTAAAGGAACTCAGTTGTATGCAGTGAAAACTTGATTGGGGCTAAATAGCTAATAAGACTATAATAAATAGTCCTAGAAAGTATTAATATTCACTGAATCATAGAATCATAGAATGGCGTGGTTTGGAAATCATCAAGCTCCAGCCCCCAGGCTGCAGTCTAAGCAACCAACCTCCTTATCTAATACTAGACCAGTCTGCCCAGGGCCTCATCCAGCCTGGCCTTGAACATCTCCAGATAGAGCATCTATAGCCTCTCTGGGAAGCCTGTTCCAACACGTCACCACTCTGTAAAGAACTTCTCCCTCACATCCAGTCTAAACCTTCCTTCCTTCAACTTAAAACCATTTCGCCTGGTTCTGCTGTTATCTACCCTTTCAAAGAGTTGGTTCCCCTCATGTCTGTAGGCTCCCTCTAGGTACTGAAAGGCTGCAATTAGGTCACCCCACAGCCTTCTCTTCTCCTCTTCTCCAGGCTAAACAAACCCAGCTCCCTCAGCCTGTCTTTGAAGGGTGTGTTCTCAAGCCCTCCAATCATCTTTGTGGCCCTCTTCTGGACCCTCTCCAACAACTCCACATCTTTCCTGTATTGGGGGCCCCACATCTGAACACAGAACTCCAGATGGGTGTGTCATGAGGGCAGAGTAGAAAGGAACAATCATCTCCCTGACCCTTCTGGTCACCCCTGTTCTGATGGAGCCCAGGATACCATTGGCTTTCTGAGTTTCAAGAGCACACTGCTGGCTCACGTTAAATGTTAAGGTTTTTCCTGGAATATTCTTCCAGGAAAATAATCCATATCTTTATTTATGTCTGAAAAGTACTATGCAGCTTATGCTCTTTTGTAAATAATGGTGTAGAATGTTCTTTGAGCCTCAACCTTGACAGTTTCAGCTGAAAGTTTATTTTAAAGCTACATCATTCTCCATATATATGATTTTTACAACTGTTGTTCTTGAAAAACTTTTTATTTTCTGTTTCATAAATAAGAATTCCTTGTGATTTCTATATAGTTATATTTGGTAAATGTTTTCCCATTTTCCATTGCTCTCATTAAACTATGCTCCCTGTCCATAAAATAACAGAAGACGATAGCATGAAGTTCCTATCTGGGTGTTCACAATAAACTGTATAGAGACAAAAAAAGGAAACTTAAAAGAAAATTAGTTCCTTTCCTCTGCAGAGACTTGTTTCTTCAGGCTTTCCTGAGGATTTTTGTACACTAAATAAATTATTCAAATACAAGTATTGAAGCTGTCATTCATCACGAAAAATTCAGCATGGAAAGATATTTTCTCCTCTGTTGTTGAGACTACTTGTGATATACATTAGGCCACATTTGTATGTATGTACATCCTTCTGATTGAAAGATATGAGCTTGTTCTGGACAACTTTGGTTGTTTGCTGTCTTTTTTTTTAATTCACCCTCATTCATAACATTTTCCTTATATGTGCCACTGAATGATTACTTCATAACCGTTATGTATTTTACCTAGTAGAGAAGTGTCAAAGGGACAAATATTCATCTAGCATTTTTTTCAATGATGCATGAACCGTTTGTTTATGGCATCAACAGAAGTCTAAACTTTAACTCAAACATCTAAATTTTTTTTACGGCAAAATATACCAGAGGTAGAATTTTTTTTTTTTATTTCCTACTTTAGGAATGAATTAGCTGTTTTTTGTTCAGTCACTATGTTATCAATATCATCAGGAAGATTCTTTGATTGTCATGTGGTTTTGATAATTTTTTTCACTGATACTTACATTGCAATCCCTGTAGTATGGATAATGTGCTTCCAATTTTAGAACTAGTTACTTAATCTTGAAGGGGTATATTCTGTACATCTTGATGTTGTGAATTTGGCCTTATAAAAAGATGTCAAGTTATGATTAATTACATTTACACTTTTAATTACATTTACACTTTTACCCACCTTCTACATCCCTCAGTTTTTACCATCTCTGCATGCCTGTGGTGAGCAAGATAGAGTGAACAGAACTCCTAACATTTTGTGTGGTTTCTTGATTCAGGAAGGGCTGAATAATCAGAACAATAAATTGGTACAGGACATCAGATAGATGACATTAGATTGCTTTCTTATATTCATAATTTACTTACAGAACGCTGTTTTAAGATCTGAGTAAAAATCTTAAAACACTTAAGACTAAATTATTTTTCTGTTTCATAGATATTATGTCAATAAAAATTAGTTGGTATCATACACATATATGTACTAATTTCATCATAGTTAATTTTGTAAATTATATGATTTTTACCAGCTAACCTTGGGGATTAAATACAGAGCTGTCCTATAATGCATTGATTTCATTTTCTGTGTGAAGTAATGCAACATAAAAACTCTGAAGTCAGTCATCTTTCCTAGAGCAAATCATCAAGAAATTAATTCAGGATATGCATATTTCTTCAAACTACCTGAATTGTAATGGTACATGAAATCTGGTTTTTTAGAACAGAGTAGAGTTTTGGCCTATCACTTAACATGGAAAGAAACAGATGCCTAAGAGCAGACTTGAGATATAATTATAGAGGCATGTGCAGATGCTGTGGAATTCTCCTCAAAATTGCATAACAGGGCAAGTAACTAAGTAATATTTTCAATGTTCACCCACAAGGCCTATGATCATAGGTGAATAGCCTTCACACTACTGCTCAATCTGCATACACCACTACAAAAAAATTCCCCTGAGTATCTATTAAATAAATGAGAGATAGATCTATTCCCAGAAAGTTTGGAAGCAATGTACGACATCACAGTAGCACAAAATCACAAAATGGTTGAATTAGTAAGCAACCTCTTCAGGCCAAATAGTTTAGACATAATTACTGAAGGATTCAAGTAGGAGGAAGTCAATGGAGAAGGATTACATTGCATGAAAAATGACACTGCAAAGTACATTTATTTCTCTTTCATAACCATGGATTTTGCCAAGTAAGTATTTCATGGCAGTTTATGTCTTAGTTTGATAAGATCTCAGAACAATACACCACTGCTGTGATAGTTCACTCATTGACTTTAAAGTCCATCCTCATTCAAGCAATTACTGTAATCATGTGGAAGGAAGAAATGGTTTATAAACTGTGAAAAATATTTCTACTGTAATTATTGTAGCCAGGGGTTGCAGGATACTGTGACATTCCACTATGTATATTACAGTGTCCTGGCAGCTTATGTTGGGTATAGGCAACGAAAATTAATCTTAATTAGACAAAGTATTTAAAAAATAACAATGCACTTACAGCTTCTACTTTTAATCGAAAATTTTACAGATCTTTCAAAAAGAAAATAACGTATGTAAAATTATGTCATCATTTATTAATGAGATAAAGGGGAATGAATCTATGTAGTTCATGTAATGATGAGTCCACTTTGTCTTTTATTGTATCTTCCCTAATTTGAACTCTGTTCCATTATTTTCTGTTTCCTCTTGACTGGTTATAATGTGCTACATGTTGTTAACCTAAAACAATGCTTTCACTCCAGATAATTTGGATTCTTAGAGACAAAAAATCAGAGTAAAATCAAAGAAAATCCTAAAATAGGAAAAAAATTTGAACTTTTAAATAATTTTAATCTATTACACTTATACGTAAATATATCAACTCAAGAATTTCACTTAGAGACCAAGGTAGTAGGCAACCAGCTAACCAGTCAAACATTTACTATGCTTCATTATTGAAGATGTAATAGAAATGTGTAGAAAGTAATAATTAAAAAAGAAAAAAAAAGTGTGAAATATTCCAAGCAGCAAAAAACAAATCTGTAAAATGACTTACGCTTTAGCCTGTATCTATGATGGTAAGAAAAGCCACGTTATATTTCCCATGATAAAAACAAACAACATTGCATTCAGATCATAAATTATCACTTCCTAAACAAATAATAACTTCATGCAAGAACCAGGTAATGTGAGGCCTGTTAAAGGAAATTGATGTGTATCTGAGAGGATTAATTGAACTAAGTCACTTATGTAAAATCTATGCAAAATATTTTCATTTGAACAATGCATTATTGCAGAGAATTCATACATCTAGGTAATACAGCTGGTAGCCATTTTGTCATCAGTTCCGAAATTGCTTAGGACTTCTACTACTGATTTTACTTCTTTTTTTTCTCTGATTTATTTTTCTTTTTCCTGAAAAGTTTCTGATTGATGTGCAAACATTCTGATAAAATAAAACTTGTTATTTCCTTATGTTTCTGCACAAGATTACATGGATTTATGTGAACTGCTATGACAGCATTTTTTTGTATTCTTTAGTACTATAATCTGACAGAGCTAACGAAGACAAATGTTTCATTCGGTGCATCTGCATGTGTTGTTATTTGTTTTTTTAATTCCTTCAAGGCTGTCCATAGTCTTTTTTCATATTGGAATGCTTGTGTAAACACCATATGCATAGTGTTATTTCTTTCATATTCTTTATTCTATGAGAAATCTTCCCATTTCTTCTTTGTTCTATGTTTTGGTGGGTTGCGTAGGAAGGAAGCTAAATAGTAGTTGCTACTAGCATAGATTTAAAAAAAAAAAAAAAAATTAAATAATGTTTTTATAATCATTGAGCTATACATACTACTTTCTAACTAATTACACAAAAAGCTTGTTTTAGTCTTATGTATTGATAGCTCATTTTCAAAGGATTTTTGGCTTTCTTTTATATTCATGAGTGTAATGATAGAAATAAAAGCGTAAGTTAGAAAAGTAATTGTGGATTTTTTCTCAACTGAACTACTGAGATAAAATAACATTTTATTGTAATCCATGTGGAGATATTTGGCTAATTTCCTAAAATAAACTATCAACCAATCCAACTGGGTTTTATAATTCTAAAATAAAAAGAGAAAAAAATGTATAAAGTCCTGTGGAAACTTTAGGGTATGCTATGTTTTACATATATTTGTTCTGAGATAAGAATTGGATATTATGTCGGGAAAAAAAAAAAAAAAGGAAGTGGATATTCATTAACATTTACAAAATAATTACTAACTAGAAGCTTTTTAATTAAAAAAAATCATTTTAGATAAAAACAATTGGAATAATGGTATTATAAATTATTGTTATGACCTCTTCTGCAACTGTCTCATAGAGGAATAGAGGAACTGTCTCAGGGGCATAGAGGAATTAACAAGAAAGCTGTTGTGCTGATGGAAATTAGTGTTTTTCTTGCTCTCATTCCATCCCTAAGAAGCAAAAAATACATTTTCCTGAGTTTATTTTCCTCAGATTTTGAATTTTTTTTTCATCAGTACAGAGAAATGTAGTCTTAAAAATAGCATCACACTGCCCTGTGGGAACTGTGGTCCAGCAGCTTCACTTTCTTGTTTTCTTTCAAGAGTGGCACTTCTTTGGTGAATCAAGAGAGTTCAGCATTGTATCCTTTTTATATTACCCACTTATCTATTACACTGCATTATCACAGCAATACCTTGCTCATGCCCAAAGATTCTACAGTTATTTAATTTTGGATAAAGTCCATTACCTTCATGTATATGAAAACTTTTATGTGGAAGAAAAAAGTAAAGGATTAAATATATACATTTTTAAATAATTTTAGAAAGAAATATTTCTTTTCCTGTCATAGAAACCTTCAGTCCATCTAATGATTATATCTGTTTCATTGAAATGAGGTATTATGACATGCATGGATAAGAAATCTTTTTGTGTAAGATGTGAAAATGAAAGGTTTCCAAATCATTAATTTAATTAAAATATTGGTGTATGCTGTGTTATTCAACAGTAAAATTTTAAGTAATGGTTAATTATAAAGTAACTCCTGTCTGGACTTAGATTTTTTTTTTTTTTTAAATCATACTTAATTGGCAACAGTGGAGATATAAGAACTTTCATATAAACAGTATATGCAAATTATTTTCAGTCTAAAAATATATTAAATACTTTTCAGACTATCATTTATTTTAACTCTGAATTAATTTCAACTCTTCAATATGTTACTAAAGCCATCAATCAACAGATACTTTTGTAGCAAGACAGAGAACTTGATGTAATAGTTCTAACTGGAAAAAAATAATTTGTTGGCTTTTCTTAAAAGTACTTAAAATTTTCACGGAATTTGATAGACTTAATTCTGTCTGTCACCAATAATGAAAATAAACTGGAGTTTTGCTTGTGAGTATTTATTTAAGGACATCTTCAAGAAACATTTAACTCAGGACTAGAAGATGAAATATAAATATTGAAAATCAGTGTTTGAAAAGCATAGTTTTAGAAGATATATAATTAATGAAAAAAGGAAATGACATTGTGGACTGTAAGGTAACCATAATTCCGTCCCTCCTGAAATAGATTTCATCCTTCCTTAAGTTTAGAGAAACAGTGGCATGAAGCATGCATTTTTGTTTCAAAAATGACTAGTTGGGGTAAGAGTATAGGAAACATGCTTTCTCTAGAAAGCAAAGGATACTAGGTATTGACATTTTAAAATATGCTCTGATCATTTATATTTGAACTTAATTCTTAAAAGCCTAATTTAATAAACAAATAAAGCCTAAAGAAAACAATAGGAAAACACCCATTTGATATCTTATAACTGTTCTTTTAAATACAGACACTCTTTTTAAGAGGAGAAAATGACATCTTTATAAGATTTGTTTTGCATTTCACTACACTGCTTAAGTTTATGGAGATCTGGAGCTAGCAAAATTTTTGTCAGTATTTGATAAAACTAATTGTGTTTTCTAAACCTTAAATTAATCAAGAGTATTAGTAACTCAACAGAAATATGTCTATATGTAATCCTAGTGTAGAATTCCAGGACAGTGGAGCATTCTCACGCTCTAGAATCATTTAAAAATAGCTAAAAAATAAACAAACTAACTAAACTACAGTTTTAAAACCATAGATTTTAAAATCTTCAGTATTGTTATCTGAACATAATCTCAAATGAAGGAGTGCAAATAGTGTATTATGTGTATTCTATGAATTATATGTATTATATGAATTATTACTGTTCACTTTTAAATTACACTATATCTTATAATTAATTAGAATTACGTGTCCATTGAGTAGATATAGTGTTCCAACTGCAGCAGAAAAAAAGATTCAGACTTTCTGAAGAAGCAATATCATGTGATCTGAGACATCATGTCAGTTTATGGTGCAGAAGTTGCAGTTATTTGATGATGTTATTACTTGCTGTTAGAGTCATTAAAATTATCATCCGGTTCAATGTTGTTTTTACTGAGTGAAAGGTCTTTTGTCTGGATAGCAATTTATTTTCCCTGAGTGAAATGCAACCATAAATAGCATTAGTAAATGCAACACACCTTCTAATATGCAAGTTTCAAGTTTATGGCCTAAGATAATATGATCAGCTGGGAAAATAAGTCTTGGTGATCAGCTCTTCATAGGAATTTGGTTTTATAAATTTACACCTGTCATCATGGCAAAACGATAACTACATGCCTCTTTCCCCTATATTCACACCACAATTTTAATTATATAAAAGCTCTCTTTTCTGAATTTTCATTATTAAACTGAGAATTCCTTTGATTACATAAGACTTCAATTATCAGAATGTTTTGTTTCCTTCAGAACTTCAAAATACTCAGTGTTATGGTAGTATTATGCTACACTAGCTTTCATAAAGGAAATGATTGGTACTATACAAACAATGTATGACTCTCTGCTGTGGCCATCTGGTCTTTAAGATTCTAGTTGTCCGTCTGGTGCTAGTATTTTGTGTATTTATATTTGCACATATGTCTCAGTAAGGGATGGTAGCACATTATAAAGTCATATGAGGTAGTGTTCACATCTGGCTATGCCATAGGATATGTTTATTTTTTAGTTTATTTTTTAGAGAACTGATCTAAAGACAGAAAAGATAATAAAACCTTTCCTGATAAGTAGATAATGCCTTATTTTTGATAATGAAGCAAGGACACTTTCAACCTTTGGACAAATATGCACATTTTTATTGTCTATAATTGAGACGTGCTTCCTGATGTTCGGAAAGTATTACCATTTATGCCCATTATCTCATTGGGCACCACTTAAAAATAATCTGTCCATCCACTTGCAGCCTCTTAATGTCTTTATAGACAATTATAAGACCTCTCCTGAGCTCCCCATCCTTTAAGCAAAATATCTCTCTCAGCCTTTTTTCATAGGAGAGAGGCTGAAACCCTCTTATCATCTTAGTGGCCGTTCACTGGAATCTCTCTAGTATGTTCACAGCTCTTACTGATGAGCTCAGAAATGAACACAGTATTCCAGATGTGGAACTTTGCACTTAGCACTTTGTGCACAATACTTTGTATAGGGAAAAGATCACTTCTCTTGACCTGCTGGCAATATTTTGCCTAATACAGTTCAGAACACAATTAGGCTTCTACGTGGTAAGGGCACATTGTTGGCTCATGGTCTTCTTGGTGCTCACCAAGACCTCAGAACCTTTTCTGCCAAGCTGCTTTCCAACTCGGTGGCACCCAGCATGTACTGATAGCTGTTGTTCCTCTTCAGGTGCTGGACTTAGCATTTTCTTTTGTGAGATTCCTGACAATCTTCTTCAGTTTATCGACACATCACTGGATGACTGCAGAACTCCTTGACGCATCATCCAAAATTTTCAGTTTTGTGTCATCAACAGACATGCAGTGGAGGGTTTACTCTACTCCCTCTACTAGATCCTTAAAGATGTTCAGTGGCACTGGACTTGTTATTTACCCCTGAGGTACACTGCTAGTTGCTGCTTCTAATTGGACTTTGTGCCTCTGTTCATCACTTACTGCGCCCAGTCATTCATCCAGTTTTCTACCCACCTTTCTGTCTGCTCTGCAAACCCATACTTCATCACCTGCTTTGTGAGAATCTTATGGAAGACAATTATTACAGGTGTACCCTACAATGGGAAGATTGTACTGTAGAAAATACGGTCATTATGTTGTCACTCCTTTCATATTGCATAAGAAAGATAATAGATAATTAAGGCTGATATCACCCATCAACTATAAAATTAAACCAAATTAAAACTTTAGATTTCCTCCGCTGAAGGAGTCTTTAAGAACTAGAATGGGACCTTTCACCTTGTCTTTCATTTCCAAATGCACTTGTTCTCTCATTACTTATTTAAACTTCTTAATAATTTTAGTCAAAATGATCTGATTTGCATAATCTTTCAGGAAATCATTTAGAAAATCAAAATTGACTTTTCAAGGTAGAGAAGTTACAAAACATAGTCAATGACTAAAGGACCAAAAAAAGTTATTTATAACTTATTTGTCTAAAATCACTGACCTGGGTAAAAGCATCTTCTTTTTTAAAGGAAATATTTTCAAGATTGGCTTGTTCTTTCTTTGTAGGTTTATATTGCCTGCTAATGTTCCTGGAAGTTGTCAACAAATTGAAAGGTAATAGATACAAGAGAATTTTGGAGTTTAATAGAAGTTCAGAGAAAAAGTTATAGTAAATATCATCTGCAGAGTTTGAGGCAACTATCACCTTGAACTCTATCACAATCCAGAAAAGCAAGCTCAGTATCTTTCAAAATCTGTTTTTTCTTTCTTTCTTTTTTTTTTTTTTTTTTTTAACGAGGACCTAAACACAACAGATGCAAAATAGATAAACGATATCCAACTCTGTATGAATGCAGTTAAAAATATCCAGACATCTTTAATTTATGGAATCCCAAGCAGATGGTAGAATATGTTTGCTGAACTCTTGTCTCCTTTTCTCTGTAGAACTAGAAGCTTTAAATATCACAGCATGTTTCAGAATTTAGCAATGAAGACTGAAGCTATTTTCTGTTTTTTCTTCTTTTCCTTCTTCTACATTCTAACAAGATGTTCTTAAATTTAGAACAGTGTTAAGATTTGTGATATCTACAAATCTGAATCAAATTACTGATTTGAGATCTCCATATGAAAAAAAAAAAAAAACAAAAAGAAAAAAGAAAATGTTGATGTATTTTTTTTCAATGTCTGTACCACTATTAATTTAGGAATTATAATTTAGCATTATCAGAATTCGGGTGCTTTGTAGGAAAGTTACAATTTTTCAACAGAAAAGATTTGAAGCACTGTAAAAGTTGCCCAGAGAAGTTGCGCCATCCCTTGAGACTTGAGAAGTCAGCCTGGACTGGGCTCTGAGCAACCTGATCTAGCTGTAGATGTCACTGTCCCCTTTAGGGTAGCTGTAATAGATGAATTTTAAGGGTGCCTTCCAACTCAAATGATTCTATGATTCTAATTTATAAAACAGTTTATTTTCTTCTATAATAGGATCATAATAAGAAAACTTTATTTGCCCGTAAGGACAATGTGGGGTTTACTTCAAGTATATTTTCCAGATAGACATTCATTCCTTCTCTGAAACATTAGAAAGACTGTAGTATACTTTGCAGTCACTGATCATTTTGATCACTTACTTGGGACCCTCTTAAAATCATCCTCCTTTTTTTATTTCCTCAGTTCAGTAGAGCTATCCTTAATCTTTCTACAATTTATATTAATTCTGCACTCACACAAATCCACAATCATAATCCAGTTTCAAAAATAAAATTGCAGACAATTAAGTCATTTAGGATAAGTACCAATAAAAGTTAGATTGGAATCACATAACAATGTGTGATATTATTTATTAAATGCAGTTTGTAGAAACATGTGGCTATGTGTACAGTGAGGTTGGTGAGGCACTGGAATAATTTGCCTAGTGTTGTGGTTTATGCTTTGTCCCTGGAGACTTTCAAGACAAGACTGTATCAGGCTCTGAGCTACATGACATAGATGTGGTGTCCCTGTTCATTGCAGGGGAATTGGATTAGATGGCCCTCAGGGAACAATTAAACTCTATGATTTTACATGTTCAGGTGGTAATTGTTAGTAATAGTTAATATTTATTTCTGAAGACTATACAACAGCAGTGTTCTACGTATCTAGATAACTACTAATAATTATGTTGTGATTTTATAACCTCCCATATAATCCTACACTTGTTTTGAATTATTGAGAACTCATTTGATTTTCAGAAAGTCTGAGTTAAGTATTCTGTCAAGTTCAAGATAGGTATCTTTAGCCTTCAACATGAGATTCTTTTTGTAAAGAATTAGAAATTCTATTTGCAAAGAGATTAGAAGCAATATGTGTTAGAATCTCCGTATACTGCTTACATGAATATGTCTGAAAAGATCAAATTACACATATATCTCTTTACAAAACTTCTTGGACATTACAGTTTCCTTAGAAGCCTGGCTAAACAAAGACAAAGTAAAGAACAATCAGTGACCGGGACAGTGTGCAGGGAGACAGGTGCATGTGGCTTCTCAAGTGCCTGTACTTCAGGATTATTTCTCTGAAGTAATCCCCAAGAATCAGTCTCCAAATAAGAGAGGAAAAAGTAGATTTTTGGTCACTAAATTTTTATGAGCTTTTCAATGGATTCTGACGCAACAACAAAATTACAACCAAAGCAGAAAGTAAAGCAAAATATTCATGGCTCAAAAGATAGAACATTTTAAGAGTCACCTTTAAAAATTCTGTATCATAGAGTTCAGATTTTTTCTTATTTATTATCTCCTATCTCTGAAGACAAGAAGTGACTTATGAATTAATATGCAAGAATGGATTTTCACGCAAGCAGCTCTGCTGATGTATAATAACAATTCAAAAATAATCAGCACTCAAAGCTTGAGTAAAGCATGTATGTATATAAGTACGTATAACTGTGCGTGGATATGTGTATGCCACTTCTTATTTAAAAAAAAAATAAGGGAAAGTCTGTAAAAGTTGAATTTGATCTGCTTAAATCCTTGGAGTTTGCACTCAGAAAGCAGAATACTAATAAAGGTGATGAACAGGGTTAAGAACATATCACTTGACAGTCAAATTTGACAGCAGAGAAAAACAGAGTGATCTTGAGAAGTGCATTATAAGAATAAGAACAGGGCCAAATCTTCACATTTAGCATAGGGTGATATCTTAAACATTTTTTCATACATGCATTTAATTTGCTTGAAAACTTGATTATTTGAGTTTTCTTACACGTTCTTAACATTTCTTTGATAGTTGATTTTGCAATATGTTTGATAATCATTTGTTTTATTTATCATAATTGATTCTTCAAAAAGTTTTCTAGCCTTCTAACTAGACGAAAGGTGCTATAAATAATATTTGATATTCTTGATATGTAGCATTTTATTTGAATAATAACCTCTGAAACATTAATATAACAACCTTGTGAAAACTTCTAAACAGTGGCTTTGAAGAAAGTGAAGGTATGAAATATAAGTATTTATTTAAGAGGACATTTTGTGGAGAAATATTTCAAGGTTTTCTTCTTTATTCCAGCTAGTCAACTGTACTCTGGAATATATTCTCTTTTTGTTTATGAAGATGCAGACTTTCAGAAGTTGTTTTAAAGTACTATTTCTGTTGGAGATTAAATAATTCTAAGGGATAACTGATGAAGTTTGATTCTGAAAAGAATTAATTCTCTTGAGAAATTTGATTGTCAGTGTGGTGTTAATTATCACTTTGTATGCTTCATTAAGCAATTCACATCTTTTATTTGCATTAAGCACTTATACTCTTTTGAGGTTGTTATAAGCATTTGAACTGCACACACAATTACATATTTTTTTTTTTAATGAAAATGTTCTGGTACTCCAGACTTGATACTCAAAATATGTGAATATAAATGTTAAAAATTTAACTAAAAATAAAGCTAGGGTTAAGGAAAATATATCTTCAGTCATGACCACTTTTCAGAACAAGACATGAAATCATACAGTTTTTTACCTCCATTTCATACACTGGCTTACTAAGAGAAAAATTTATTTTTTGTTAGGGCAGTGGCTATATGAAGGAAAACAATTTCTTTACAGGTCAATAAGTGACCAGGCTTGGTTATTTTAGAATATGTTGATTAAACTGTCTGTATCTTACTCTTTCTGGAGGAAAAAAAATGTTTTCCTGTGGCTATAACTAACTTAATTCCTGGATTGTATCAGGAATGGCGTGGTGAGCAGGATTAAGGAAGTCATCCTGCATCTGTTCTTGTGAGGCTTCACCTGGAATACTGTGTTCAGTTTTGGGCACCTCAGTGCAGAAAGGACATAGAGGTGATGGAGTACGTCCAAAGAAGGGCAACAAGGCTTGTCAACGGCAAGAGAATATGCCCTACAAGGAGAGACTGAAGGAACTGTGGCTATTCCGTCTAGGGAAAAGGAGGCTGAGGGGAGACCTTACTTCTCTCTTTCAATGTCTGAAAGGTGATTACAGCGAGAGTTGGATTGGTCTCTTCTCACTGGTAACAGGTGACAAGATGAGGGGAAGTGGCCCCATGTTGCACCAGAGTAGGTTCAGTTTGGATATCAGGAAAAACTTCTTTACTGAAAGGGTTGTTAAGCACTGGAATTGTCTCCCCAAGGAGGTGGTTGAGTCACCATCCCTGGATGTGTTTAAAAGCCATTTGGATGTGGTGCTCAGAGACATTATTTAGCTGATCGTTGTTAGTTAGGGTAGCATGGCTAGGTTGTGGTTGGACGCAATGATCTTTAAGGTCTTTTCCAACCTGAGCAATTCTATGATTCTATTAGTTCAATGATTCATAGAAAAGCTTTGTTTCAGTAGAGTCAGTGTTGAAGTAAGCTTATTATGGTCATTTAACTGATTGTATTTTAAGAACAGTTTATTTGTACAGTTACAAAAGGTTTGGTTTCTCTTTTTTTCTTTTGAAAAAATCAGTCTGTAAACATGGCTTATCTGCTTAATATGTGTTCTCTTTCTGATCCTAAGCATAAAAATAGGACCTATAGTAGCTATTAAAATACATTTTCTAGAGCTTTTCCTGTTCTTTTGCCTTGTTCCTTTATGCATGTCTTAACGAAGACAAGAAAATGGATCTAGCCAACTACTTACCTTTCTTAATTAATATTACAATTTTCTCCCTTAAAACTGTTATACAATGGGAATGGAAGGAAGTGTCCTGTGCAAACCTGGATGATGTAAAAGTGTCACATAAGGCTTTTGTGATTTCACCATGAAAAAAACCAAAACTCTTCAGAATGGGAAGTATAAACTGTAATGCTAAGTATAGAACTCCAACTCTAATGTGAATTTTGTGTCTGCATGCAAGTGTGGACAATGATTTAAACTTGTACATTTCCAAACTTGTTTGCTACAATTGTTAGCGTGTACACTTGAACAATATTGTATATGGGGGTTGGACTCGATGATCTCTGGAGGTCCCTTCCAACCCCTACAATTCTGTGATTCTGTGATATACTTAAGAATCAAGACAGTAGATAGTCTATGTCTCTTTTATGTAGGATGAAGCTTCTCCTATACCTTCTATCTTTAAAACTCTGTTTCTTAGTTAACACCATATCAGTATCTAAACAGTGAAGCTAATTAAACATGCTCCTGCTTCTGTTCCTAAAGCTATAAGTGAAACAAAAGCTGAGTTTGAAGAGGAAAAAAAGCAGTAAGCAACTCAGTAGAGAGTCTGGCCCATAATTAACAGGGGTTAATCACACTTGCCAAAGCTCATTTTCTTCTATGGTTAGCTGACTAGTTCTGCAGATAAGGAGAAGTGGATTTTATTTACTTTGGCTTAAGCAATACTTTTGACTCTGTCACCTACAGTATTCTTGTGTCCAAAAAAGTTAAGCATTTGGAAAAACATGTGGGTAGAACTGTTTGGAAAGTTAGGCTCAAACCACAGTAGGTAGGGAGTTGGACCCTGTTTGAATGCTGTTAACAAGTGGAGTATAGTAACATTTTACTTAACATCTTTATCAATGATGGATAGAGGCCCCAGAGTGCACTCTCACCAAGATGTAGATGACTTTAGACTGGGAGGAAAAGAAATAGAAAAAATAACCTTGAGTAAATCCTCCTCCAAAATGTAACTCACCGCAAGTGCTAAATGACTTCAGAAAGGTATACAGAAAAGAACGAAATGAATTAACTTGAATGTTAGGATAATGCACTTATCCATTATAAAAAACAGAAAATCAGTACTCAGAAACACACTGTGTCTGCAAAAAGATTAGCATGGTTCGCCTACATGTCATAGGTTATTATTTATTTTATTTACTTTCATCTGAATCTAAGAGGAATATCTTTTAAAAAATTCAATTTTAAATGAATGTTTTTGAAATACGCATAAGATCTAAGTAAAACTGTCTTCCAAACATTTAGTTAACTACTTGAATATATGACTGAATTTTCCGCATTCTTAATTTTGCACATTCTTTCAGTGAAATATGTCAGTCTAAAAGCTTCTTAGGATAAGAACATAACAAAAAAAGTTCTCTTAACTGATATCACAAAATTAATGATTGCTTGTAATTCCACATGAGGAGTTAACACACAGTTACTAGTTTTTAATTTTAGTCAGTAAATTTAGACAGCCAAGCTGTCATATATATGGTAACAAAAATTAAATGTTTTGGATTTTTTGCTGTAATTTATATGCCAGTGTAATGCATCCAAGATTCAATTTGGATATCTTTTATTTTGTTCTGGTAAGTTTTATGAATGTAACTGGAGTGTAATAAAACTAGTTTTTTCTGTAAAGCACTCAGGTTTACCTACACAGAAAGTTACTAGCTTGGATTCCAGTTTATAGTAAAATTGTACAGTATCATATAATTTCCTATAAAATAGCTTGTGGCCAGATGGATTATATTACAGTCAAGCCCTCATATCATTATCATTAATTCAAGTGAACTGGGGGAACCCAGTAACTACATTTATTAGAATAATTTGAAGTTGCTTGTAAAATTATCTGTTAAAACACCAAAAACAGCAGGAAAAAGGCTAGAAATACAATTAGACCAGACTGGGTATAATAGAAAGAAAACACTTTCTGTTTATAATGCAACATTCTTTTTAATAGAAGAAAATCTGTTTCATTTCTATTTTAATTAGGAATGCAGCAGCCAATAACATAAAGACCAAGGTGCTGAAGATACAAGTAATAGTTTTTTATTTCCTTTTCTTTGTCTTTCCTATTTTATTCTTGCTCTTATATTCCTATTTTCAGTTCAAGCTTGTCTTCTTCTAAATGGGAATGTTGTCAGAAGTGTGGATTTCATAGGACGAAAAAAAAAGACTCTCTGCTCAGATCTTGCTACAAGTCAATGCACCAAACAAATAAAAACAGCTAAGGATAAAGGAGTATTCTGATCAAAATACTGTTTAACTGTTCATATAAACTTTCACATAGATTGTTTTTTAGCATAATACTTGTTTTTTGCTATTTTTTCCAACCTTTATTTTCATTAATTATAGCTTTCTCTATGCAATTTCTCTGAATGAAAGAGCAATTTGAAAATATTCATATAAGCTCCTCAAATAACAGTACTACTCCTTGTTTTGTACATGAAATATGGGACAGAGACAGAGAGCTTGTGGGATGCCAAAAATGTTGCATAGCAACGAGTGTGAAGAGCATCATATCTTTGCTGGCTGACTGTTGGACTCCCAGGACAGCAGAGTAAATATTTCAGAGATTGCAATTCTGGATCTTTTAGGCTCTTTAACCTTTTGTTTGAAGGAAAATGTGTTTTTAAATAGCACTGAATAAACATAAATGATTTTCAGGTTCCTCGGAGACAAGGGGAATCAAACAGAAACATTAATATAAATTTTTATTAAAGGCCTTTCCTACCTCTTCCTTGTAATATCACAGAATAAAGCTGAAATTTAACTCTTTTTTTTTTTTTTTTTAATCTAGGCAAATTATTGATTTACTCTTCATTATCGAGACTAATTTCTGGTCATAGTCTGTGAAAATTAGAAAAGCTAAGTATATGAGAAAAAAAGGAAGGGAAAATATCATGCTTTACTTTTCAGTGACAACATTTTTGTGCAATTACTTTTTTTTGGTCAGTCATAGACAAACAACACATCATATTTTCCTGCAATGGTGAATCATTTTTTATTTTTTTTTTCAGTGGGGACAGTGGACAATGTATAACACAGAGAAAATATAGAAAGAGTTGGGAGTAAGAAGGGTTGGTGGTTGACAGTGAAAGAAGCTGCAGTTTGAGTAGATAACACTAGTCAACAGATGGGTGACGTCTTACTGTAGCTAAATTTTAGGTTAGTTTTAATTTTAGGATTTTCATACTTAAATCATCAAAGAAAACATGAATCTCAATAACACTTCACACTTCTACAACTGCTCCTTTAGAAGTTTATAAGGCTTTTTAACAATACTAAGCAACAAAGCCTTGTGATAAACTAGGATATAAACAAGAAACAAGTATGGCTCCACAGAGAAGTAATTAGGACAAACTGGCACACAATTAGATTGGAAGCAATCATAGAATAAGATTGTCTTTTTAAGCCTTTAAACATCTTGAAGTGATAAATTAGTTTGGATTTGGAGCATTTTTAGGATCAGAAGTCTGGATTTAAGTGAGTAAAATCCACAGACTTTCACCGTGCTTTAGAGTACTTAATGATGCTACGTAAGCGGCTTAAAACAAATTTGTTTGGTGGTCAAAAGTTGTATGTTTATCAGTAACTAATCCAAGATCCTGTAGGCTGAGTTTTCAGGAGTGCTGACTTCCAATCATCATAGAGACTAGCAGGAATGTTCTTTAGAACTTGCATGAACTTGCAAAAAAGATAAGTGGTGCTAATGTATGAGAAGTTACACATCTCTCAATGTGGACCAAGAAATTATTTGGATTTGAATATCTATGTGCTAAAATTTCCCTCTTCTAAACTATACTACCCCATCCACTATGCACACATTTTGGTGAAGCCATGTTTACATTTTTGGTACCTGTATACTTGTGAGGAGTTGGTGTCTCTGAAGCACATACATGTTAATTAAATAGTGAAATTTTCTCTGTGATTTCACGTAAGGAGGTTTGTTTGTTTGTTTGTTTGCTTTTGTGTTTGTTTTATCATAGTCTGAAATAAAATAATTATTATGAACGTTTATGCTTAATCTTTGCTTGAGAATGACGTACATTTCAAGAGATAGCTAATTTGCCATGATCTATGTCAAACAGAGCCAGGTACAATTGGGAACAATATCACATTTATTGAAAATTACTGTTTTCATAGTGCTGTTGAGTGGACATTTAGGATCTTCATATTGTAAAGAGAGAAAATTCATTTCTGTGCCTGTAGGCAAAAGTAATGCCAAGCGCTAAAAGTACCCCAAGGCACAAGGGCTCAAAGGCATGCTTACACAGATAAACAAAGTCTAGGACTGCATCATATAAAATCAATTAAAGCAATCTGATGAATAGATGGAGTGCTATCCATTCTTGCTCACGTGATGTTATATACTTATAAATGCATATTATGTAGTAGACATAAAGAAAACAAATTATGAGAGAGGCGTTCTGCCAAGTATAGGCATTGGCACATGCTTTGGAGTGAATGCTGTGATTTCCAGATTTCCAGACCTGATTCCATTCAGAAAAGAAACATAAATATGGAAAATTAAATTTCCATAAAATGCACTGAATAAATTAATGTTATTGAACAATTTCACTTACTGAAAAAAAAATAAAGTGCAGTTCATTCACCTATCATATTGAATATAAAAACAGATATACTATTTCAGTTATAGAAATGTTTAGTGAGGCTAGATGGATGATATCTGGCAAAAATATTTTATTGCCTTTTTATTTTTTAACTCTATCACTGAAGTATATACATGTATGTAGGATCTTACCATAATTGACAGTAGATTGTATTTTAGCTTTTTCTGCTGTTTAATGACAAGAATCTCTTCATATTAATACTTTTTTTAAAATAACTGGGTGAGATTTGTTGTATTTCCATACTTCTGTGACCCAGAAGTCTGTAACATTCTAACTTCTAGAACTCATGACAGATTAGTCAGTTAAGAATAACAGATAGAAAACTATTTGCTAATATGTGCTTATGTAGATAATGGAAATTATCAATGTCATTTCAGAGAGCATGCCTGTCAGCTGTGTAAAGTAATGCTGTTTCTACTTCTCAGTTTATACTGTCTGAGGGAAATGAGAGAACATTTTACCAAGAATTTATGCTGCATTTTTGCAATGGACCTGGAAGCCAGCAGATGGAGCATTTCAGTTATACTAATGCATACAGTTCAACATTTCCTCAGAACAGCGGATGCCTAAACCTTACTTCACAGTAGTTACACTTTGTCTTTTAAGCAACAAAATGTTTTTAATTTGAGCTTTGAGATATATGGCAGCAGTGACACAGCATATAATTGCAAGCATTATTTACACATACTATCAGTTGCAAATGCAATTTTGTATGAAATATATTTTCTGAACATTCAGAAGATCTAAGCTGATTTATAAAATGTGAGGTAGACAATCTCATTCTCTGAAAAATCTTGCTTTTCAGTTCTACTGCATTGTTCTTGGGATGGTCTATCATATTTGTAGGTTTTTTTGTCCACTGAAGTTTGTGTACACAGTTATTTGTTCCTTTTGGTTTCATTGGTTTGCATGTTTTTGATTTTTATTGTACTAATTGTGTTTTATTCATATTCTTCTATTATTCTTGATTATCTCAGGAAAGATCTTCCACAAATGTCATCCAACCAAAATTATGTTTTATTTAATTTATAGAGGTTAAAATGTGCTTTACCTTAAAACATAGAACATAGTAAAGCATAGAAATATGATATCAGTAGAGTGGACATGTTTTGTCTTATTTGCCTTCCTATTTTTCCCACATCTATTTTCAAAAAATATTTTTGAAGTCAAAAAGGAATCACGTAAGGGATCCCCTGAGTCCTTAGACACTCAGGGATCCCCAGCATCTGTCCTCAAAGGCTCCTGTATCCTTGTGCTTCAAACACGTACATACATGCACATCCAGACACATAACAATGATCTCTCAGTGAATCCCAGACCCAAGGTCCCAACCTAGCAGCTTGCTGGTACTTCTTGGCCTGCCTGATAACCAAATTGCAGACTAGATAAGTATATATGAACTATTGAGGGGTGTCTAGTCTCCTTTACCTTCTCTCCATCTCTCCTTTTCTCTCCATATTTTCATATTTTTCCTCCTGAAATGACCTTGATTTTTCCCCTTTCCCATCTTTTATTCCTGTCTTAAATGTCTCCTAATGTCTTGCACAATGCCAGAATGATTTCCTAGGGTAATCTGTGGCAGGGGCTCAAATCTCTAACTAGAGTGCTGGGGTTCTTGTTCCTTTATGTGTATTGAGACAAGCCAGTTATCACAAAGACTAATATTAATGCTTAGAAAATGGCACAGGTAAGCACATATAGGCACAAAACACTATTTTTTCAAGAAGTCACAAAATTATGAAATTACATCTTTCTCCTAAGTGGAATATTGTGAACCTTGGAACATTGAGAACCTTCCACAGTTTAAGATGGACGTCAGAATTGCATGGCTTTAGTATTTATTTTACTTTAGGCAGTTTTATTTCAGTAGTCTTTACAAATCTGCTCTGTACACTGCAAAAATGAGTTCTGTCTTCCAGAAATTTCCTAGCAGACATGAGAAACACCCTTGCTGAGATTGATTGCCTTGCATTAATTGTTTTACTTCCAATTACATAGTGTTTTATTTAAACAGATAAAGATTTCACTAAATAAGCATATAGCAGTAAGCAATTTTTGAAGAATTCTGAGTGATACGGCAACCCAATACAATAATCTCAGCGTTGAGGTTTATCTCCTTTACTCTGTAATACACTGAAACAGATTACCAATTTCAGTATTTCTTGTAATGCTAATTTGTTTTTTGTTTGTTTTATTCTGTTTAAAACTCATTGACTGTGAACATTGTTCTATAGCTCCAGCTATTTCATTATGAAAATGTGCTGTTTCTGGATTGCACTGTTTTCTAATCTAGACAATAAGATACTGGGAGTAGTATTGCCAAATGCTGAAATACTTACATATTTATATGCTTTTATGATTATGTATAATCTCAGCTGAAATTCTCTTGAAGCTGTGGAGAAATTACAAGTATTTCCGCTATGCAGCAAGGCCTGTTCTGAAGAATAGTGGACAGACTAAGTGCAAATGGCAAATATAATTATTATAGTTCACAGTAGTTTTCTTCTTGCTCTCTACTTCAGTGAGGTCACTATAGTTATTTTGGTAAGATAGTCTAGAAAGACAAATAAACAACCAATGACACCATATTAGCCATGTTATATATCAAAACAGAATTTGTTCTATCTCAATGGTCTGAATTGTTGGAAAAAATAAGAAAAAGTCCTGCAGAAGTACGGGTGCCTTCAACTTTCTCTCTTTCACACCAGAGGAGTTCTAGAAGGAGGAACCTACTGTCAGCAGGTTCACAATTTAGTTCAAAGTTTTTCATACTGAAGTATAGGTTAGGTATTATGTATTTCTAAAAAATAAAAAATAAAAAAATAAAAAGAACAGAAAAAAAGAAAAAAGAAAAAAAGAAAAAAAGAAGAAAAAAAGAAAAAAAGAAAGAAAGAAAAACAGAAAAAAAAATGGTGTTTTTGAAAACAGGATTTGTATTAGACTTCCACAAGCTTTCACAGGAAGGGAAAATATTGAAATAGCACAACATTTTATATTCTTACACATGTTTTTCTGAATCTGGATTCAGTCAGAGACTCATGATTTGCTATTATTTCAGTTAATAACAGAAGTGCTTTCCTCCATTCTTTCTTTCCTTTGTTCTGTGAAGGAGAGCATGTACTGATTCATTGGGAAGCAGTAAAGCAATCATAAGAAAAAAGAAGACACCTGTTTGTCTCTATTGGATTGCTAGTGAGAAAAATATAGATCAATATGTTTGGTTAACAACTAGAAGCAGAATATTTACCAGAAAGCCTTAACCTTTAAATAAATAAATGCTTCAGGTATTAAAATGGCTGTGACAGTCATCAAAGTGACTCTGTAATCAGATATAACACTGTGATGAGTATCACTTCAACATAGAAAATAAATATAGCAGAAATATGGAAGAAAAGTTTATAAAGCAGTAATTTACTCCATCGTTTTTCTCTATGTTATTAAGTAAGAAATTCACGATACTGGAAAATATGCAGAGATTCAGAGGCCTTGATGCAGTCAAGAAATATATTATTTGGACTGTCTAATTTCATATTCATTGTAATTTAGTAGTTGTAAAATGAAAATACGAGGAAAGGCTGTGTCTAGTGGATTTTGTGATGAAGTCAAATTATTATTATTCAAGTGCAACTCCAGGTAGCTGTTCATACAATAGCTTTTTGTATGTTGTTCTAAGTTTAAGCTAGGAAGAGATTTCCAAAGAAAGGGCATTGGAATACTTTTTTTTTTTTTTTTTTTTTTTTTTATTTTAAAAATATAAAATGTTTAAAAAAAAGGGGTGTGAAAAAAATTTTTTTTTTTTTTTTTTTTTTTTTAATCTTAGAAATTCCAGAAGTGGTAAAATAGTAGCAGGAGAGAAAACCATGTAACTGTAATTTCATGGTCATGTAAGATATTTGTGAGGTCAACTCCAAAAGTTATACCTCCTTTTTTTTAGGTTGGCCCATGACGTTAGAGGCAGATGTTGGAGACAGGGCAGTAAAGACAACCTTGCCAATGGTAACCCATTACATTTTGTTTCTGTGTGACAGATGGCAGCTGAGGAGCAATCTGACAAAATGGTGTCTGACACTAAAGTGTGAATGAAGCAAGGAGGTTTAATTGAATACTTCCATGTGGAAGAAATTTCACCTCCTAGTATTGATTGATGCTTGATGAATGCTTGTGGAGATCAAACAGTGGTTGGTAGCACAATGAAGCAAGGAATGGTGCGTTTCAGCAGTGGTGACAACAATATGAAAGACAAACGTATGCAATGCAGTCTCTTGTTCATAACTGAAAAAAGTGTTTAAGTAATGGGGCTTACTATGTTGAAAAATAGTGTTTCGTAGCTGAGACTTTGCTGTATCTAGCAGTGCTTTTGTATATCTTTCTCAAAATAAATAGGAAGCATTAAATTTGGAGCGACCCACATACAAATTAACTTCAAGAATGTGACTGCTTATACACTTATGAAACGTAATTATGGAAATTCTTTTCTTTCCTTTGAAATAGCTTATCTTCCATTTTAAGTGAATTCATTTTCAAAATGTTCTTTTTGTGTGTGCATGCATGTGTGTGTATGTACTTCTTTTGCAACTTTACAATGTATAATTTCTTTAATAAGGATAATTATAATTTCTTTAATAAGGTAAAATAATAGTTCATAGAGCTTCTTGTATGAAATAACTGAACTATCATTTAATTGTGTCACCGTTTTATACATTATATATCTTCTACATTCCATTCTCACTAATATATGTTAAAATGCATATTCTCATTCAGCTTCACATGCCTCTGCACAAACCTTTTCCTGCAGTTTCCTTACTGTTTTTGTTTACAAATGCAGTTAAACAATTATCATGTTCTATACCACTGTACCTTGCTTAACTGCATTGTATTTATTCCAGTTAAAGACAAACGAGGAATTGATTTAGTATTCAGATGAAAACTGTTAGAAGCATTGATTCAAAATAGCAGCATTAGATTACTTTTGTGCAATCACTTTATATTTTTATGCTCTTACTTTGAAATATTATTTAGATTGTAGCTCCAGTATTTAACATTAATAAATAAAAATATTTCCAGGTTGCTTTCTGTTGTTTCTTAGTTGTTCTTAGCACAAGTCTTGTTTTTCTCCTTAAAAAATATATATATCTATATTAATTCTGTAGTTCTACTCACCTCCTAACTACTGCCTGTAAAATAAGATATTTTTCACCATGTTTTGCTTCTCAGTTTACTGTCCTTAAAAGGTTTTTGTGGAAGAGCCTTTGTGTTAAGCTTTTTGGACGTTCAAAGAAGTCATACTTCTTGTTGCTTCTCTGTGACCTATTTTGGTGACTCTGTTCTCTAGACATACTTTTTCTTTGTTTTTCTCACAGTCTAAGTTGTTTTGTCTGTTCACATAACCTATGAATTATGCTCTTCTGAATGTTACAACTTTCCTGTTTGTGTTCATCAATTTTCCAAAAAATGAAGGATGAATATCTCTTTAGTTGAGAATATTACTTGCTGGAGCTGTGGCATCTAATTCACTGCATTTTATCTGTCAATTTAACTGGAAGATTAAAATTAACAGACAATGACCTCAAAATATATAAACTGAATAATACATGTTTTTGTTTACTTTCTGTTTTTTGAAGGCAGAAGTCATGAAAGACACCTAGTAAGGCTGTTTGGAACAGATGTCTTCTAATTGTGATCTAAATGCTCTGAGTGCTGTTAAGGCTCTCGTACCATACCTAGACACTACAGGACATTGTCCTCATCCTTGTCCTCTCATTCTAAAAGGATAACAATCGCAGGAATAAAACAGGAATTTTACTAAGCATTTTTTACTTTATTATAACAAGGGAGAAAACAGTACTAGTGACAGAGAAGGAAAAGACATTTCATTCAGAAGTATTCTGATTTTGCAGGTTGGACTTTTCTCTCCCTTATCTTGGAGAAGAGTTTTTAAAAAAATACACATTTTCAATTTTAAAGTGGATATTCATAGATGTTTGAGGGCAATATACTTTATTAATATAATTGTGTAGAGCAGTATTGGCTCTCCTTTTCTCTTTTTTTTCTTTCTTTCTTTTTTTTTTTTTTTCCCCCCCTTGGATTATTTTTTCAGGTGGTATGGTTATCTTAGCTCAAAGTAAAAGTAGCTATGCCATTCTGTATTCATTGAGGTCTTATCCTCATGAATTAATTATTAGGATTACAGAACTCCTTTCTCTAACTTTTTCAATAAATATTTTGCAGTGATAAATCCCAGGAAACATCATGTTAGAGAAAACGTAAGAGAAACATAGCAAGGAATGTCATATTTTTTGAACCTAGTAACTGCTCAGTGTAAATCAGTAAATTTTCTTTCATCTTTCTTGAGCTCATTAGCTGTAATAAGCTTCCTAATCTGGGTCACTCATTGAAGTGAAAAATTCACAGGATATGATCATACTTACCTGTTGTTAAGATTCAAGGTTTTCTGACCTCTAGAGACAGATAAGGATAACTGTAGCCAGTGTTTCAACATTTTTCTGTGGGCATTTAGAAAATCTTGTAATTCAGACACACGAAACCCCCCAGCACATTTCTTTACTATATCTTGATGTTAGCTTTCCCCCTTAACAGATAGTGCAGGTCACAGAAAGATTAAATAGGCAATAAATACCCATAGTATTAACAGACAAATGAAGTGGTGTTTGCTCTGAAAAAAGGTTTTAAAAGTGATCAATTGGTAATTAATTAATATTTTATTTTCTCTTGTTCTGACATACTTTTTTTTTTCATTTTACACAATAATTTTAAAGAACGATTAGGAAGCTGATAGAAATTGTATTTGCAAATATTTTAAAAGCTGAAAATAACAGTACACAATTTACTGCAATATAAATTTGAGTGAGAAAAGAATGCAGGCAACAGATAAAAGCAAAGACTGGAAAAAAATAGAAAAATGTAGTAATTGAATAAAGCAAATATTTAATGAAACAAAATAAAATAACAAAAATGGAAACAGGATATATAAGGTTTAAATGAATTCCATAACTTTATTTTAATTTTCCTTCTGTAGTAATATACTATGATATGATATCTCAAAGAAAATGATTGTAGTGGTGAAAGGAATGAGTTTTAACAGTGGGATAAATTGGTAACAGTTTTATTTCAAAAACTGAGATGTCTTTAGTTTTAAGTGCAGCATTTATCACTCAGCAGGAAATCTATTATGCAGGTTGGAGTTACCTGATATGTTTTCCTAGCTGTGGATTTTACACATAGTGGGACTTTCAGTGTTTATGGGTTTAAAATTAAAACAAACCCAGAATCTCACAACTCTATGAAAACATGAGCTTTAACTGTTTGAAAGGTGCGCAAGAACTTCTTTACAGTGAGGTGACGGAGCACTGGAACAGGCTGCCCAGGGAGGTGGTGGAGTCTCCTTCTCTGGAGATATTCAAGACCTGCCTGGATGCCTACCTGTGCGACCTGCTGTAGGGAACCTGCTTTGGCAGGGGGGTTGGACTCGATGATCTCTGGAGGTCCCTTCCAACCCCTACAATTCTGTGATTCTGTGATTCTGTGAAAGCAAAAAGAAAAAAGTTGATTTGACTTAATCTTGTCTACATGTAAAAAAAATGAAGATCAATTTATTATTGCCTGGACACATAAAAATTATTTAAAGAGATTATTTCAATTATTCTTTTTATTTCTGTTTATTTCTCTATGTGCAGACATTAACCCTATGAATATCTAAGATTGCAAATATTCATTAATCAATTCTGCATGAAAACAAGCACAGAATGTTTTGTGGTTTTGGTTAAGAGCATAATTAACTGTTGCAAAATCTATGATGATATCCATGAGTCATCACTGATCTTTCCTGATAAAGTACTATAAAGAAGAAGAATATGTGTTTTTATAAGGGAATAATTTACAAAGAGAAGAAATTTAAATCTTCTGATTTTCTTAATTATAAATATGATTTTGAAACATACTTCAATATTATTCAACTATTGCATTTCATCAGATTGAGAGAGCTTTCTATTTTTTTTTCACTTATTTAGAATTTCTGATGAAATATCATACGCTTTCTTGGTAGCAAGTGAATGATTTTTCTACAGATGTTTTGTGAGCAAAATTCTAAAAGAAAAGAAGTAATAAGGTTAAGAGAAAGTAGACCATGATTCCTAAATGAAAGTTAAAAATATGTGATTTTTTAACGTAAAGGGCAGGTCTGACTCTAACCAGAAGATTCTTAATGCCCAGCATTTCTTAATGCTTGGAGGTGTCTTTTAGAGTTAATCTCTTGATTCAAAGAATATCTAGTGGAAAGGTTTATTTTATTGCTGCTTATTATGCCTAAATCTAATGTAAACAAATTAAATTTTGAATGTAAATTTATTTTTATTTTCTCTTTAACCATATGTAAGCATTTTTCAGACAAGTATTAATTCACTTGCAATCTTGAATGAATCGTTTTGAAGGTAACCTTTGGATTGCCCTGTCTCTTTGTCTTCCTATTTTATTTTGTGTTTGTGAAGTACTGTGGGATTATCTCTGTACTTTGCTCCTGTACATATGCTGCACTTTCAGAGACTACAGGTGAACTTTATGACAAGATGTCAGTCACAAAACATAGGCTTTTTTATTTTTTTTTTCCCATGGAAATCTGCTTTCTTTAGGCTTTCAGATGAGTTTTACCAGTTACTCTGTTAATCAGCTCAAATCACTATAGCCTTCATATAGGGCTTCATATTACATATTCAAAGATCCTTTCCAATTTAACAATTACAATCTTAGAAGCATACAATTATAGCTGAGTCTGGATTTCTGATTGCACTGAGCAGCAGTTGCATTCCCTCCTCCCACATAAATCATATGAATTTTGCCACAGAAATTCATCAAAGTCCTTTACTTCCAAGAAGTAAGTGCTATTTGAAAAAGTTGTTAGATTCACTCTGCATAGATTCAAGCTTATTACACTGCGTTGATAACTTTGTCACATATCTCAAATTACAACAAAGTAATTAACAGAGACAGAAAAATATGATTATCTTTTTTTTGAAAATTCTAATTTCCATACACACTGGGTAAATTATTCATACTGGGTGTGGATTCTATTTTCATTTCACTGCACTGATAGTATAATCACACTCCTAATTATAGCGATAGTAAATAAGAGAGAAAAGAATATACCGCTCCTCATTTCTGTAAAAAATTCTATTGGCACAGTAGGCATTAATTGAAATTTTTTATTGCATCACATTTCACATGGATATAGAAGTTTTGCAGCACATGAAAAGAAGATATTTTGTGTAGGAAGAAGGAAGATACAGGGTTACTGTTATTATTATTATTATTTTAAGTGAATACTGTTCTTGCTCTTTAGCCCTTTTCAAATGCTTACAGTTGTTCCTTTAAAGCTGTTGCTATTATTCACTGATGTGATATGAGCTAGAGCATTATAAAGAGGGCATTCCTTTGCACCAGCAGCAAAGCTGATAAAATTTACATTGTATTTTTCTTAAAGAGCTGGTTAAACAGTATTGCTGTTTTTCACTGTTCTCTTCTTCACTTCTCTCTACCAGTGTTACCACATCCACATAAAGGTCTGATTTTAGAATTTGAGACTCTGTCCTGGAATTCTCTGTATCTTCCTCTTTTACAAAGGGAGAGAGTAGGTGAATATCCTACTGACTTTCTGCTCCCCCTGGATCTGGGAGAAACACATTGCAGTAAAGGAAGACAAAAAGTAATCAGATCTTGTCGTTACCAATGAAGTTTGCTGGCTTCACTTTGTATTGACGGAAGATGCTGTCCTTGCAAAACTAGCAATCTTGCTTTTGTGAATACTACAGTGAGAGCAGTGGTGACAGCAACTCTGTTCTGATACGTATGAGTAGGAACTGGAGACCTGCAATGTGCCCTGCTCAGGTAGCTCACCCTTCATGAAAGGCACAGGAAAATAAAGCACTATGAACATTAGAAGTATAATTTAGATGCCTTGGGAAGCTCTTTTGGGAAAATAAAAGGTATTAATATAATAATTTGAAATCACTAACTTACAAAGTTACTTTAGGCAGGATTCCTTTGCTTAACAGGAATCATTTTAAAAACAAGTTAATCTATGTACTGTCTCATCATAATCAGTAGAGACTTTATGGAGTCTATTTATTTGATTGTATAGTCTGATATGTATGAGTAGGTGCAATTGAACTTATTGTTCAGCATTCCATTGACAATAATAGGAACCTTGTTGTTAGGACACTATAAACACACACATTTAATAAAAATCTGTTCTTGCCCCTCATTTGTAAGCAGATGAAAGCAGAATAGATGTCATTATAGAAATATGAAGATGACACAACACTCTAGATTGCATTCAATAGACAGGATGCTGGATACACTAGTCAGAAGATGTGCAATTAAGACTGAAAAGATAATCTGCTGGTACAGAAGCAAAACATACATTTGTCTTTAATTCTGTATAATAATTTCAGTGAGAGTTAAGACTCTAGGGGGATGCAGAAAAGCAATGCCTGAAATCAACTTTTATATACCAGAATATACTATGAACAACCAGCTATTTTATGGTGTGTCATAGAATTGTATCATAGAATCATAGAATGGCCTGGGTTGAAAAGGATTCCAATGATCATCTAGTTTCAACTCCCCTGCTATGTGCAGGGTCGCCAACCATTAGACCAGGCTTCCCAGAGCCACATCCAGCCTTTTCTCAAATGCCTTCAGGGATGGGGCATCCACAACCCTCTAGGCAATCTGTTCCTGTGTGTCACCACCCTCTGAGTGAAAAACTTTCTCAATATCTAAAATAAATGTGTCAGTTTAAAACCATTCCCCATGTCCTATCACTATCCAACTATGTCATTTCTACTTACACCAGAATTTCACTTTGGCAGTATGATATCTTAATAAAGTTGTATATTGATATACCATCAAAGAATATGTAATTTAAAAAACTCATTAGATGGAAAAAATTATGAAGTTATATTCAGACATTACAATTAATTATGCTTCCTACTGCAACAACTATCCCTGAACACAAAGTGCCAGACAAGGTCTCTGGGACTTATTTCCATCTCTTCTTTGAAGTAATCAGTAATTTCTTTGCGTATGACAAAGAGCTTGAGAACAAGAGTTCATGCTAAAAAAAGGTAGAAAAATTACTCAAGAGTGGAAGTGGTTGGATTTTAAATATTTCGTTGTAAATCCACATTTGTCTGACTCTGTATTTGCTGGGCATGAAATTGTGAAGATTAACACACTAACTCTCTCTTACACTACGAGAGATACCTTCTATTTATTTCCATGGAAACTACAACAGATATGAAGAACATAGTAACACTGTTTGATTCTCAGGTATAAAAACTGTTTTTCAACATAGTAAACACCATTAGCTATGCATTTTTTGTCAGTGATGAACAAGAGCCTGCATACTGCATTTATAAAAACTATACCAACAGAAGTGGTCCATTGTTGCTGCTGCCATTGCAAAAACATACCATCAACCTCTCTCTGTGCTATCATCCATAAATGTTCAGCAAGTATCAAGAATGTCAGTGGGTACAATTTTTTTTCTGTGTGGAGGAATTCAGTTCCTCACCTTGTCTTCATATATGCTGCTATGTCAGATGTTATTTTTTCAGACTGCCTCTCTGCTGCCATCTGTCACATAGCAAAAAAATAGAATACTGGTGGGAAGGTTCAGCCCTTGCTGCCGTACCACGGATATTCACATCTGATGTCATAATTCAACAAATAATTTACTTTCGCGCAGTCCTCATATTTACTTTAAGATGCCAAGAGGATCTTTCTTTTTTTCTTTTTTTAATTATAAAATTAAAGCATTCAGTGTTAAGGAAAATTAACACTGAAAATTTTGTAAGGTAAGACATTGCTATTGTCTAATATTCAATATAAAGATACAATATATTCTGTCTGAGAAAGTTATGAAACACTTTTTTTTCTTGCTTAGCACTGAGCAAATTTCAATACTGTTCTGAGATTCTTTGCTACTAATGCAGTGGAGTTTGATTCAAAGTAATATCTTTCTTGTTTGGTCTAGTTTGTCATGTTAGATGGGATGATTATTCATTAGATGGTAGCAGTATTACCAACAATTTTTTGGAAATGTGGGATTCTGATTAATTTTAGAAATGCTAATAACAAAAGCAGATGTCAGAACTGAAAAATTGATGAGATCCAAAGAGTGAAAAGATGAAATAAGCTAAAACCAGAGTACTTAAATTAAAATATATAACAAAAAATTATATATGTTACTAACTTTATAGGAGGTGACACAGAACTTTGCAGAGTATTAATGACTGGGAGGGAGAAACTGAACGTTAGAAGTTGTGCCTTGAACCATTACCTAACAACTCTTCATTAAGTTTCAAGAAATAACTAATATAGATTTTCTGTGTGTACTGAAATAAGATGAAACTCAAGAAAAAAACTGAGGACAGAAATATGCATTTTTCCTGGGCATTAAGTACTTGTCTACTTTGTGTACTAGGCATTTGTGAATGCTTAGTATGCCTAGTGCATCTGCCAAAATGTCAAAATTTCTATCAGCAGATGCCGTAAAAAGTAATATGCCTAATTTCCTTGTTACATGCAAATGAACAAGAATACATTCAATCAACAATAAAATCTCTCTGTTTACAAGAATAATTTATTAAAACAGAATCATATAACTCTTTTCTCCAGCAGTTTTGCATGCTAAGTTCAACTATATTATCAAAGTTAGAATTATTGCATTAACATTTTGCCATCCATTTCTGTGTTTTTGGTGACTGTCTTTTTGAGATCTTTTTGGACGTTTTTTATATTCTTACATAGTTTCTATATGTTCTTTTTCTACTGGAATTTCTCATTTCCTTTTCTTCTAATTTTGCTTATCACAAATTCAGATTATTCAGCATGGTTGATTAAGCTTGGGACAGATGGGTCTGTTCAGCCTGGAGAAGAGAAGGGCATGGGGAGATCTGATAGCAGCCTTTCAGTATCTAAAGTGAGCCTATCAGAAAGGGGACAGACTCTTTAGCAGGGTCTGTTGTGATAGGGCAAGGGAAAGTGGTTTCTAAGAGAGGAAGTATTTAGGCTATAAGGAAAGGAACAGGTTACTCAGAGATGTGGTGAATGCCCCATCCTTGGAGACATTCAAAGTCAGTTTAGGCTGGGTTCTGAGCAATCTGATCTATTTGTAATTGTCCCTGTTCATTGCAGGGGAGCAGGGGAGTTGGACCTTTAAACATTCCTTCCAATTCAAATGGCTCTATGATTCTATCATTCCATGAATATAAGTTGTTGACAGAAATACAAAGAGTAACTGTCATTTACAGTTAACAAAAGAGATTTTGTTTCACACTGTGATAGTAATCAAACAGTACCCAGAGTAGCTGGATTTTTGTTTTTACTTTCAAAGAGGAAGGAAAGAATGACACCAAAGATATGATTAAATATTTATTGCTCTTTTCCCCTTTTTTTTTTAGTAAATTCTAAAAGCTTAACTCAAGTTTTAACTAGAGAAGAAGAGAGAAGATTCAGATTTTCTTAACTGTGATTACTGTATATAGTGATTTCTGCCACACTTTGTAATTGTGCAAAATCAGCTGGGATGGTTGAGTCAGTCGACGTCCTCTTCCTTGCCTCTCTCTCTTTGATTCACTGTCATAGTAAATACAGCTGCTTGTTGAAACTGCTCATCAGATGGAGTTTAAAACCCAGTTACTCCAGTTACATAAAATGATGTTCTTAGAAAGATTTTTACTCACTAAACTTTGTGTCTGGTTCAGTGCTCTTAATGACAGGAAATTCTAGGCTGTTTTATTTTAGAAAAGCCGTGGAAACTTCAGAATGGACACTTTAGTTTAATAATGCATTTTTTAAACCATAAGCAGACTTACCACAGCATGGTTATAATTATTTAAAAGTTTAACATAAAGGATTTGATACAAAACTAAAATTGTTTAAAATATGTAGCTTGATTTGAGATTCCTGGTTTAGAAAACAGAACTTTAAACAGAAAACTCAACTGAAAAATACAATATGAATATTCAGCTTTTGACAACCTCTAATTTCAAACTCCTTCCATGATTTTATTTTTGGGGAACTACAGGCCCATCAGCCTGACATTGCTGCCAGGAAGGGTTATGGAGCAGATTATCTTGAGGTACATCACATGGCATGTAAGGGACAAAGAGTGGATCAGGTAGAGCCAGCGTGAGTTCGTGAAAGGCAGGTCCTGCCTGAACAACCTCATTTCCTTCTAGGATTGAGTGAGCCACCTGGTGGATGAGGGAAAGACTGTTGGTGTAGTCTACCTAGGTTTCAGCAAAGTTTTCAACAGTCTCTCAGAGTATTCTCCTGCAGAAGCTGGCAGCCCATAGCTTAGACAGATAAACTCTTTGCTGGGTAAAAAACTAATCAGTCTCTTCTCCCGTGTAACAGCAATAGGACTAAGGGGAATGGCCCCAAGTTGCACTATGGAAGATTCAGTTTGGATTTTAGGAAATATTTCTTCTCTTAAAGAATGGTCAGGCACTGGAATGGGCTGCCCAGGGAAGTGATTGAGTTACCATCCCTGGAGGTATGTAAGAAATGTTTAGATGTACTGACCAACATGTTTTTTTGGGAAAAAAATTCATGATAGGGGAATGGTTAGACTGGATGATCTTAGATGTCTTTTCCAACCCTGGATGCTCTGAGATTCTGTGATCCATTTATAGGAAATGTGTCAGGAAACTGTTAGTTCAACTGTTTTCCTCACATTCAGTTGTCCACAGCTCTTTCATTTTTATAGTAGTTGCATAGTATATAATTCAGAAAATGAAAAAAATCAGAAACCAGATCCCGCCATTCCACGCAGTCAAAAACCATATGTGTGTCTATCTGTCTAATTATGGATATTTTTCTCCCTTCACTATGTCTTCGTAGTGATCTCTATTTCTCTCCCATCTTATCTTCTGCTCATCTTGCCCATCATCAGAAAAGTGGTATTTTTTAATATGTTCACTAAAGAGAGGAGTGAGATACTGCCTATTTAATTCAAATCTGGTTCCTATTTAGTTGAAAGGAGTTTTTGAGGTTTGGTTTTTTTACTCTTTGGAGTATATCAAAGACTGTATTTTTTCCAACTGCTGCTTCTCAAAGCATTTTAATTCTGCAGCACTCAGGTAGTTTAGGCTGCTGTATAAAACATGTCTCTTGGCAGAGAAACAGATCCATAATTTTTTCTTGATTCTCTAAGCAACGAGTTTTTTAAGCCATTTACAATCTTGTTAACATCACTTCAAGCCAGCATCATATTTTGCTTGATAATGTTTATTTCCTATCTTAAAGCTTATTATAAGGTGTTTTGTTTTTGTTAACCATTCTGTAGCTTTTTGTTTTATTGGTTTTTTAAATCATTTCTTTTTCTCTTCTTCTGAGTTTAGCTAAATCTGTGACATGGTAGGATTATGGCAAAAGCTTTTTTTCCTTTTCTTCCTTCTTTCTTCCTTTTTTTCAGAAATTAAATCTGTATGGATTTATTTTCAAATGTGACATTGATATTATGTCCTCTTTAGGGTTGCCAGGAAGCTGAGAGTCATGGACAAACTCCTGCTTGCACCCAGTTCTTTTGACTTTTCAAGTGGAAGGGTTGCAGGAAGAGTGGGTAGAAGGAGAAAAAATCAGGTGTTCAGAGGGTCAGAAAGGCACTTTCCATGATTTGTTATCCAAAAATGAAGAAGACATTGCACAGAATGTTTATTCTTATAGCTGGAAGAGAGAAGCGGGGTGTCAAAATACCGTTGAGATCAGAAATTTATTATTTGAATCCAAATAATCTGATTCCCCTGCATGTTTGGCAGCATTACTGTGTGTGAAGGTTATTAAATATGGCAGGCTTTCAGTCCCAGGGAGGATTTTTAATTCATTCTATGATGAAATTCCAAATGTCCTTTCTTGCTTTTACATCTACTTCAATTGCCCAGATGGTTGTTACATCTGAGAGATTGCTATTTTCTGGCTATACAAGCAGGAAGGCACTTTAAATCAACTGATCTCTTGTTTAAAAGGCATCTAAGAGGAATGAGAGAAAAGCACTGATATATCTTTAGAAGGAAAGTTAATTACATACTGGGGCTAAAGTCCTGAATTCAGACAACTTGTTGAAGCCAGACTTTCATTGCACGGCAGTAGTAGCAATGCTTTTAAAACAGAAACACGAGATTATTTCCTGTCAAGGAGTTGTGGAAGAAAAAAATAATAATAAATTAATGCCCAATGGTAGACAAAAATACAGTTTGTTTTTTTTTTTTAAATGACCATCTTCATCTGTTGGATGACATAGAGGATAATAGGTTTATGTTATGTCTTTTAAAGTTCCCCAAAGACTGATGACACTACTGAAGTTAATGCCTTTTTTATTTTAGTTATAGGATATGGCTATTTTTTTTTTCTGTTGCAGAATGTGAAATACATTTTTTAAATGAATTTTAATGACAAACAATATTTATTTCAATATATTTATCAAAAATATGGTGAATGTTTTTGTTAAACACCATCTAGTTTCTGTATTGGCTATTTGCAATTCAGCTCTTCAAAATGGAGTCTACGTGAACATGAGCAATCTTTTCATTTCCTAGACCTAAGGTTGTTTGTTAAAATAAAAACATTCTCAATGTTGTCACAAAGAGCAGAATCTGTTCTTCCTCTTCCACCTTTCACAGCTGAGACCTAGAGAATACTAAAATCCTTATCAACATTTTCAGGCTATACCAGAGAAATTAAACTTCGGAGGAAAAATAGTACTTCCTAGTTTACAGTAATGTTTGGTGTTCCACACCAACTCCAACAAGTTCTTTAAAACGCTGGAGAGCAGAAGCAAACAATGAAAGAGTTCTTCACCTGGGGAAGAACAACCACGTGCATTAAAACTTACAAGCTAATCTGTTGAAAAGAAACTCTACAAAGTAGGACCTTGTTGTCCTTCTACCTTACCTAGTAGAAAGCTCACTGTAAGAGCTGCTGTTCAGGAGAAAATGGAAGTATAAAAGATTCTTTGAGTACTGAGGTAAATACTCACGGAACTCTACATGAATAGAAAATAGTTTCTGAAACAGTAGCAACATTAATGCCTTCTATCTGGTGTGGATCCCTATCTTACTGCAAACTACCCTGAAGATGCAGAATACTTCTATTCTGTTGCTCTGTGGTTTTAGAGTTGCTGCTTGTATGTGTAGTTTTCACATTGAGCACAGGAGGAAATTGAAACTCAGAAGGTACAAAGAGTTTACATTGTTTTGGGAATGGACACAAATGAATGTCTTCAGTGTAAAAGTTAACTCATTTCTCAAAGCAATATAAGGAAAGTATACAAACTGCTAGGCATGTGAGGAAGGCAGAGAAAAAAGTGTAGAGTAGGAAGGAACTAAATCTAATACGTTATTTTAAGTGCTAAGAAACTCCTGAAAATATTATGAGAAACCACAGAAGCAAGTGGTTTCTCAAACAAGAGGACAAGGGAGAATAAGAAAACAGGAAGGATAAGCACACATAGGCACTATAAAATCTAAGATGATCTAAGATAACAGAAGAAGATCCAGTGCAAGAGAAGTAACCTAGGAAAATATTTCTTCCTGACTTATGGTCACCATGAAAATGACTTTTTGTTCCTTGTTGTCAAAGACAATGGGAAGATCAAAGAATATAAATAGAAAAAGCTGTTGCAGAAGAATGTGAAGAAAAGACAAATGAGTAATGTTGATGGATCCTGAACAGAGGAGGGACACCAGATGGAGGGTGGAATAACTTTGCAAATAGGTAGATTGCATGCACAAAAAAAGGGAGATGAACACAGATGATATAATTAAGGAATACTATGAGATAAGATTGACTTTGCTTTAAGTTGTATGGTAGTGAAAGAGATGAAAGATCAGTATACATAAAAATACATAAATATATATGTGTATATATATATCCTATGAGCAGCAAATCTTCCATTTTCTCAGTTTGCTCTTTAAGTAAAAGATAACAAGTACAAAATAATTCCTTAAAAAGAAGCAGGCAAGTACTTAGTATGTTCTTAGGGTGCTCATCCAACATGGTATAGTTATCTTACAGTGATGACTGCTGTCAACAGAGGAAATTAAACAAAAGGTGTGGAGAGCTTGGAAGGATGGCGCTGTGGAAATATATTATGAAACAGTATAGTTGAAGGAGCAAAAGAAAAAGATTACTCTATGCTACCAGTATAGTTATGAGACAAGCAAAAGCAAGGAGTAAAGATTTAGAATATTATTTGTCTTGATAGAAGGCAATGAATATTGAATACGGAGATAAGGAATTTACTGTGAACACAGACTGTGTGACTCCACAGTCACTCAAAGAATAATTGAAATCAGGAAGAGCAGTGGTGTTTTATGATTTCACAGTACATTAATCCACATAAGACTGATGAGATTTATACAGCTGAATTTTGACATCTAATAGGAAACTATAAAGAGAACTTTGAATCACTCTAACTGGTATAAACACCAGAGGTGTTGAATCTCTTCCCACTTAATGCACTAATCATTTTTCTTTTCTAGTGTAACTTAAATCTTTCAAATTATTTTTCTCATGCTTTCAATAAAGTCTTGCATTTAATGAAAAGAGTTTGCAAGCAAATTTTTTTCTGAATCCTAGCTGTGAATTCTAGATGAAAAAGATCACGGTCATTAAAGTAGACCTTAACAACAGATTTCTGGAAAAGAAGTTAAACTGATATATGTAGAGACTTAGCTATTTTAAATGTCTTTTTCAATGACTATGTTTGGAGGAAGAGCGAGATTTCTATGAAGTGGGTCATATGATGTGTTTAGTTATATTTAGTTTTGCAAAAAACATCATTCCAAACTATTTCTGAAATCCTAAATAAAATAACTTAGGCTAAACAATAAATAATATAAATATATAAAACTGACTTAAAAGTAGTAATGAGGACGAGAGATGTCAAAAGTGACAAATAAAACAGACTTTTAGCAATGAATGCTAAAGAACAAATGAAAGTGTAGTCACTGATGTGAAAATATATTCTTTAAGCTGACTGGCACGAAAAAGATAGTTAAAATTTACTACATGTATAGATGAGGCAAAGGAATCCCTAATACCTTTCTAAGATCTTCCACTCAATCTTTGTTTTACATATCTGTGATATACAGATAATAAGCTAGTAATCACACTTCATACTAGGAATATTTTCTCATACTGAAAATAAATAAGAAAAGTGTGATAAAAAAAAAAACTGTGCCTCTCTTCTGTTGTCAAGAAAACTTACATTACAGTGTAACAATTTGATGTATAAAATCCTAAAAGACTTCTGTTTCTTATTTCAGAGAAAAGTTTTCTGTACATTTAAATGCTCAACATGAAGGCAAACTTGTGAATGTGCCATAAAGAAGATGATTTAATGAGCTCAAATATATACATGTGTGCATAATTAGAGAATGACATCTCATCTGTTTGTAGTTTGTTATGAAGTATAATTCATGTTTCTATGAAATAGCATGCTGAGCAGCTGCTTCTCTCTGTTGATGAAATCTCCCTGCTAGTGGAATTTGCTTGCTCTGAGCAAGAGAAAGAAATGTTTCTGGGGCATAAAAGCCAAAGCAAGGGAACCGATCAAATTTTTAAAGGATCAGTTGTCTGGAGAGGGGCTGCAGAAACAAATATATATGTGTGTTTATGTGTATGTATATGCATATATATATAAGGACATAGAACAATTAAGAATTGCTGTAACTGAGATTTAGGACTGAGAACAAGAGCATAGAAAAACCCATGAGTACTCAGTAACCTGGGGGCATGTTTTTCTAATTATAGTTGTTTCATTTATTTTATTTTCCTTAGAAAAGAGTTTCTCTGTGCAGAAAAATATTTGCTAGTATTCTAAGAAAATCTAACTTTTGAATGTGGGAACTATTTTAAACATTTGGGGATATTCATATTAAAGGGAATCTATTGGCAGCTCTGTCCTTCAATCTTGATGCATTTGGGTATCAACATATAAGCTGCTCACTGTTCATATTAATATTTTATTTAAATATACACAAGTTTGTTTTTTTTCTGCTTACAAATACACAATAGATCTTCTTTACATGAGATAATACAGAGTTGTAACAGATGGCGATTTGACATTCAGCCTTTAAGTGCACAGTTTTCATAAAAGAGAATTAATGTTCAGAAAAAGCTTCTTCATAATATCCTTTCAGTCTCTTCCTGGCTGAACTGGGTATGAGCAGCAGAAGGTTTATGGTATAATCTGTAGCAGAACTGCACCAAAACAAAGAAAGTCATTGACTATGCAGTGGCTTCTCATCCTTTTTACAAAGAAAAAAAAGAAGGAACCAATACAAATATTTTGTCTCATATTAAGTCACAGATATTGTCTACATCAGTTTACAAAGACACCACCATATGTCTTTATATAGTGTTATATAGTGTAGAAAACACATGTGTTATGGTTGTTTTGCATTTAGTTTCCATGACTTATATTAAAATACAGTCTTCACCTTTCTAAACTCAGTGTTCGGTGAGAATTATTTTGATAAATTTATAGAAACCATGAATTGAAATTATACCTTTTAAAGAAGGTGATTTAATTCTACTTATTTATTTATTTATTTATTGCTAACTTCTGTTTCTTTGTTTGTTTATTTGTTTTAGGATTTATTTATACCTGTGGTGGAACTTTAAAAGGACTGAATGGCACTATAGAAAGCCCTGGCTTCCCATACGGATATCCAAATGGTGCAAATTGTACATGGGTTATAATAGCAGAAGAAAGAAACAGAATACAGATTGTCTTTCAGTCTTTTGCTCTTGAAGAAGAATATGATTATTTATCATTATATGATGGGCATCCTCATCCTGCAAACTTTAGGACAAGGTAAATAATAAATATTATTGAAATATAGCTTCTATTCAAGTATTTAAAAAGTATGGGGATATAATTAGTCTTAAATGCCTTTAAATTGTGAATTATTTTTTATTTAGACTGCAAGGTATGCTTTGTCCTTATTGATTGTTCTAATCTATTTATTCTAAGATTGTACTAATCTATTTGTGCTTTAATTCTATTTAAAGTACTAAAGAATTAGCCTTCATAAAAGTTATTGTCTCTACAAAATAATTAAGAAACATACAGTCATGGATAAATGAATGTAAAGTGAAAATGAGGTAGGGAAAATCTCAGTCTACATGATTTTGTGGAACTTTTGCAATTTTTGTGACAAGAGGATCTCTAGAGAGATTAGAAAAAGACAGTTCCTTTTGAAGTGGAAAAAAAATGTTTTTTTCTTTGTTTTGTGTGTGTCTGTAAGCATCTTCTCACACAAACGGATCAAAAGAGTGAAAAATTATTTGAAAAATCAAGAGCTTAATGAATCCCAGAATATAATTTTATTAGTGTATCATTCAGAGCCATTACATAAATGTCCACTTCTGGAAAGCTATAGTTTAAGTGAGATACATTTTCAATAGCAGTGTAAATCATATTGCTCATATATTTACTACTAATATTTATCATGATAAAGAATGCAGCATATATTCTCATTCAGGAAGCATCCAGTTTCATTTTCGCTTGCATAATGCTGCTCTAAAAAAAGGATCACACAGTCACAGAATCAATTAGGTAGGAAGGGACCTTGTGGCCAGGGTTGCCAACCACTTGATATGACTGCCACTAGATTAATCATGCCATGAAAGCCTTCAGGAATGGGGCACACGTAGCTTCTCCGGGCAGCCTGTGCCAGTGACTCACCACCGAGTGAAGAATTTCCTTCTAACATATAATTCAAATCTCCCCTCTTTTAGTTTAAAGCCATTTCTCCTTATCCTGTCACTGTCTGCTCATTGAAAAAGTGAGTATCCCTTCCACTTACAAACTCCCTTCAAGTACTGGAAGGCCACAATGAGGTCTCCCCAGAGCCTTTTTCTCTCCAAGGTAAACAAGCTCTGCTCTCTCAACCTTTCTTCACAAGAGAGGTGTTCCAGCCCTCTGATCATCTCTGTGGCCCTCCTTGGACCTGCTCCAAAATTTCTGCAATGGAGCTGCTGATCAAACTGAGGGAAAAGGAAATACGTCCATATTTCCTGTGGAAATCCCTGTGGAAGCAGGGATTCATGGCCTTGGAAGAAAAGGGATAGGGTTTCATAATGTTAAATATTATATAGCAGGTATTGATTTACTGATAATAATGTAAAAAAAATAAAGAGAGGAAGAACTCCAATCCAGAACCTGTTCTTCACAAGTAGGTAATACGTTACTAGAGGAAAATCAGAACAGTAAAACTCTTCATCTCAAGTGCAGGTTGTTAATTCTGTTTTTCAAATGCATAACATCCAGTAGATTTGGAAAAGAATGGGAAGGGTGGGAAGACAGTGTATTTTATTTTTTATCTGTTTGCATTCAAAAAACGTAATCAAATTTCATTTGTCATCATTTCCTTAATCTTATTGAAAGAGGTTTCTGCATGACATAAAGAAATTTCACAGTTGGGTTGTTTGTGAAGCTCATGGTCACTGACTCCATTCCCATACAGATTTGTATATCTCTGATTATTTTTCTCCTCAGATTTGAATCTTGTTGAATTTTTCAGTTATGAACTATCTTCAGTAATTGCTTTACAGACTTAACTGGTAAAAATGGCACTAAATGGCAGCTAAACAACCATAAATGAAAGAAAAGAATGTCAGATATGGCCATAAAAGAAAGTGCCCAAATATCTACTTCTATCTTTTATTTTATTGTATATGCTTGATCAAGCATATTGAATATGCTAGATATTTGCCTCAAACTATAAATAGAGAAAATTGAGAATAATTTAAAGCTGAGAAGACTATATATGTATTTATATTTCTATAAAACATATTTTTATCACCTAAAAATAAAGGCAGTTTGCAGAAAAAAATAATATTCTTGTGTTTGACTAAGCTTTCAGCATATTTCATTCTTCTGAGTATTTATATTTTCTCCCAGCTGTGACCAGAATGTTTATACAGCAGGTAGGGACAGTTAGGTAGCTGAGGACCAGAAACCCTAGATTGTAAATTAGTATATAGTCTGGACACTGGGGATGAACTGCAACAGAGTCCTAGGGCCCATGTGTAGGTGCAAGTGGGAATTGCAGCTCAAGCTGATCATGGCCAGGAAGGCTTGTTGGATTCCTTCAGGACTTGATTTAATATCTAGGACAAAATAAAAGGCAAGATTTGGATACTGCACAAAAATAGATAAGGGACTAACTACGTGAGTTTTTCACTGACTACTCTTCATATTACTCACTGAATTACTCACTCATACAGAAACAGCAATTAATTTTAAAACACGCAGTTAGTATTGGTGATATGATGTATATATAGGTGGCTAAGAGAATGACAACCCCAGTAGTGACATATACTTGTGTTTTACTTTACAATCTATATAATTGTTAGTACACCTATTTCTTAAGAAATTCCTGAGCATGGTATTTAATATACTTTCAATAAGTACCAAAGAGCTTTATTTTCTATTTTCTTTTTCCTCTCCTCTCCTCTCCTCTCCTCTCCTCTCCT
>NW_024884253.1:14750082-14832084 GCF_019232065.1 Centrocercus urophasianus
TCTCCTCTCCTCTCCTCTCCTCCCAATATACAATATATAACAATACATTATATATGACAATATATATATTTTATACATATATAATATATAATATATATATATTACATAACAATAACAGAAAATTATAGTGCCATTATTTAGTTGCTCTGCTTCTTCATCTAGATACGCTGAATATGTGTTTCTTTTTTTAGTAGATCAATGCAGATGAAGTCTGGGTCAAATAGGTAGCAATTAGTCTTAGCTGTTAACATTACATAGCCTCCAGATTGTTGTATGTCACGTATTGCCACCCTGGTAGCTACAGTAATCCTTTTCTTCTGATCAGCACACTATCATTTTCTGGTCCTTAAAATTCTAACCTTACCATTCACTTTTTTTTTTTTTTTTTTTTTTTGATAGTTTATATCTGTGCTTATTAGTTACTATCTCCCAGCCAAACTGGCTACCTTATTTTGAGGGGGATCTGTTATGCTACCTTCTTTCTCCTTTTCCTCTATGTCAGGGTTTCTGTTTACAGGATTTCCTGCATAGAGGATTTCTTTTATTTATAATAAATCTAAGTTCTCTTTCTCTTCACACTTCCTTTATCCTTAGGTTATCTATAGTGCTGCAGTGCATAGCACAGTTATCCTAAACATAGCACCTGGATGCTGTGCTATGTGTTGGCTCCATTTTGTCAGTCCAGACAGTTTTCTTGCATGTAGCTCCATGTTGGTTTATGTATGTATATCCTCATGTTCTTTGTAAGTTCTGTCTCATGTGGAAAATTCCTTGCTTACAAAAACCATATAGAGACACTTACCAAATCATTTGTCTTATACTATTACCATTTCAGATCCCATCATTAGACTTGCGCTCCAAAATATTCTATCCTTTTCACCTGCTACAATAAAAATTACTCAAGCTAGCACAATCAGTAATTAATAATAAAATTAAGAAGAATAAAATTGTCTTTTTGAGGTTTTAGTTTAAATTTGGCAGAGTCAAAGTAAAGTTGATTATTTGGATATTTTGCCTTTAAGATGTATTTCAGGGTGGAACACTTGAAATAATTCCCAAGTAATACTGACAACTAGAAATGTGCAATGCTTACTTTTTCACTCTTCTGTTTAAATATTATTTAGTATAAACCAAAAGTTGTTGATAGTTAGTGGAATTTTACTGAACATAAAATATTTCCGTAATCACCAGAGGCAGCTGTAACTTGGAGGTTTTTCCACTCAACCTGTTTTTACTACATCCTAAATAAAGGTACTTTTCTTTTCTCACCGCTATTCACTTTTTTCCAGATTTGCAACCAGAGCAGAAACAATGAGTTGACTAGAATCAAATAAAGGACTCAGCACTTTGAAATACCTCCAAATCGCTGATCACTCTGTTATTGATTTTTCATTAAGCCGAGCCACTGTTCTATAGCTTTCTTCATTATTTGCACGAAAAGAGAAAACACTGAAGGAAGGAAAGAATTTCACTTGAGAATTTATGGGCCAGTGAAAAAAACAAGTAGGATAACACCGTTCTCTTAAAAATAAATAAATAAATAAAGGGAGAGAGAGAAAAAGAAAAGGGCTGAGTTCCAGTAAAAAATCACTGAGGAGGAAGGGAAAAAAAGGAAAAAAGATCAAAGAGTAAAGCAGATTTGATAATGGAGTAATGGCAATTAAATATATGGAACAATGGCACCAGCAAGTAATGAGGAAAATGATGGAACAGATAATGGAATTGAATTAATTTAACCTAAAAAAATATACACAAGATAATATGTAGAATTTAGAAAACATGGTCATACAGTAGTAAATACAACAAAACCTGTAGGCAAGAGAAAAAAAAGATAAATAAAATAAATGTAGCAGAATGTAACGATAGACATTCAAGACTTTTGGACTTGAGATGTGATTTTTGAGCAGGAAAGGAATTTGTCTTCTGGAATCTGAAAAGACTACTTCATTAAGAAAATACACTGAAGCAATAAATATTTAGCATTTTGATTATAGAAATGAAAACAGAGAGAACAGTTGCTTACATCAAATAAGCTACATTCTTGGGTACATTTTGATAAGATGTTACATTTCTAGATACCCACTGAAGGTGAAAGGTAAAAAAATTAACTAAATCTGATGAAAGAAAATGCTAGCTTAGAAAAGGGAGAAGACATGAATTTATAGGACTTCCTGATATGACCTTGACCAAACTACATTAATCCAATGTGCTTCCATTTTCGCATTGCAATGTACATGTAATACAAACCTACTTCTAAAGGTGTGACAGAAACTTAGATTGTTAAAATCTATACCCAAGACTGAAGTAATTTTGTTAGTTAAATACTGGTTAATATTAAAAAAGTATTAAATGAAATTTACAGAGAGAGAAAAGTTTAATTTATCCTATGTTTAACTACACTAGAATTTTCTATGAAATAAAAAGGATTTGCTTTCTTGCTCAGAGTTTAAATCACTTTCTGTATGCCAGTCTAAACACAGTACTAAAGCAATATATAAACTTACTGCATTTTGCAAACAGAGAACATTCCTTGTAAACTTTTTCCTTATCCCTATAGTTATTTTTAAGACTATACAAAAAAAATCTGTTCTTGGTCAAATGTTGTTTCTTCTTATCTATGGCCAACAAGAAACCAATAAAGATAACTGTTGCTACAGATTGCAAATAGATCTTCTCAAAATCCTTTACAGTATTATTAAAAAAGTTGATAAGAACGGCACTCTAGAGTAATAAGCACAGAGTTTTCAGAGCTTGTATTTTTAGTAGAATGCTGGCTGTTAGAATAAGTGAAATGAAAAGGGCAAGTACACTAATCTTAGAATCATAGAATCAATCAGGTTGGAAAAGACCTTAAAGATCATCGAGTCCAACCGCGACCTAACCATACTACCCTAAATCTAACAACCCACCGCTAAATCATGTCCTTGAGCACCACATCCAAATGCTTTTTAAACACATCCAGAGATGGTGACTCAACCACCTCCCTGAGGAGATTATTCCAGTGCTCAACAGCCCTTTCTGTATAGAAGCTTTTCCTGATAGCCAACCTAAACTTACCCTGGCACAACTTGGGGCCATTTCCCCTTGTCTTGTCACCGTGCTCTTGTTGTCAGATGCTTGCCTTTCAGGTATTGGAAGACAGCAATAAGGTCTCCCCTGAGCCTCTGTTTCCCCAGACTGAACAGCCCCAGTTCCTTCATAGGGAACATTCTCTTGCCCTTCACAAATCTTGTTACCCTTCTTTGGACCTGCTCCAGAACCTCTAGGTCCTTTCTGTACTGACGTGCCCAAAGCTGTACAGAGTCCTTGAGTTGAAGCCTCACCAATGCCAAATACAGGGGCAGGATGACTTCCCTAGTCCTGCTCACCACACCATTCCTGATAAAAGCCCAGATACCATTGGCCTTCTTGGCCTCTTGGGCACATTGGCTCATATTCAGCCAACTTCAGTATTCAGTATATCAATACACCAAGTTCTCTTTCCATCAGGCAGCTTTCTCGCCACTCTTCCCCAAGCATGTAGGGTTGTCTGGGGTTGTTGTGACCAAATGCAGCACCCGACACTTGGCACTACTGAAACTCATATAGTTAACCTTGGCCCATCAATCCAGTCTATCCAGGTCCCTCTATAGTCCCTTTCTCCCCTTTGGCATAAATGAAGTGAAAAATGGGGAGTGTTGTGAAGGGATAGCACGTATGCAGATAATGTTTCTGATAGGCGTTTGTTACATTTATTTCTGTAATATCAGTAATTTAGGTGTTGAGTAAGACATGACAGAAATGAGATGAGAAGAGGGAGATTCTATAAAGCAAACCCAGACAAACTAAAATGGAACTACTGCCCAAAACTCTTGAGTGAAAGCATTTGTACTTGCAGAATCTCTCTACAATATAAATTTTTGTATACTGTAGTATTCACACTATCACTTTGAGTGTACCTGTTTGTAAATTGCTGAAAGTATTGTGCAGTATTGAACTGTTATTTCTTTGTAACCTGTCTTCACAGAATCTGGATATATTACTGACTCCATAGACACAACCTTAATGAAAAGGTCTCAGGGACATGTTAATCAAGCTAATTGCCTCTCATAGATGTTTGATTATTAATTGCTGCAAAAACATTCTTTGCCTAGACCCAACTGCATTGTAAGTTAAAGCAGATCATATGAAAATGAATCATGTTTCTCATGGTATCCGTTAATTATTTTTAAGTCCTCTATGGATTTCTAGTAATTATATGAAACAAAAGTCTATTTAAATTTAGAATTTAAAAATTATTTTGCATATAAATTTATTATTAGTCATAATATTCACCCATACCAACCAAAGAAGAAGAAAATCAAGCAAACCCTTTCATTGGGGAAAAAAAAACAAACAAACACAAAGATGATAGAAAAAATGTTATTCACTGGATAAACAATTGTATTTATTTATTTATTTATTTCCAAAAGAAATCCTTTATAAAGTACTATAAATAATTCTGTTTCCATATACAAATATTATGTTCCATGGCTTAATCTTGATGTGTATTAAAAGATTGTAGTTAAGGTTATGGATAGGGCAAAAAATTAATTCTCTGTTTTATCATTTAAATGAAAACCAATTTATTTGATTAGGTTTATTCCTCAAATATTAGCTTTAAATGTATTTCTGAATTCTTTTTTCACAATATTTTCACCATCAAACAATTCATATTCAATTTCTTATTCCATTCCACATTTCTTAAGAAAATTGTTTTATCATTTTCTGTTCTATATTTCCAAGATCACTATGATTTAATTTTCCTATTGTATTTTTTTATTATTATTATTTATTTTATTTTTATTATTATTATTTATTTTATTATTATTATTATTATTATTTGCTACTTTAAATTCAGTCTAGGAAATTATCACACTTGAAGATTTTTTTAAGATCTTATAATTGCCTTAAAGAAAGTTACAGAAAGTACTCAATGAAGCTTTTATACACCCTGAAATAAATTTCAGTCTGGTTTCTGTTTGCACAATAGTGCATTCCTGAGATGTTGCTTCACATAATTTGCAATAAACAAGATTCTGATAGACTTCTGCTTTTTGGTATACTGAGCTTTGAAACTGCATTTGACAGAATTGTCCAGCATTATGTAAAGGACTTTAAAAAAATCTCAGCAAAAGTCACAATCTAAGAAAAATACTTCTCTGAAATGACTGTGGTACTGCAAGCACGGAATTGCATTTATCTGTGTAGTAAAATGTTGAATTCTCAGAACATAATCTAAAATAATTTTTCATGATGGACTTTTCTTAGTGATGATGGTAGAACTTACTTTGTATGAAGAAGCAATACTTTATTTTGAAAGGACTGTCTTTAAGAGTGGAGCAGTGCAGGTACACAGAAGTGTATTATTTAAACTGTAAATGTAGTTACCTAGTTACTGCTGCAAGAATAGTTCTAGTTATTTCTTAATATTTAAGGATATTAGAGAAACATTTTCAATTTTTGGAACAATGGTAGTACACTGAGCAATTTATTCATCACAGAATGGTGTTATGAACTACATTGTCAGGCTATACAAGAAATTGAGAATAATATTCTACTTGTGCTTTTATTGTTGTTATGGGTAAACTACCTTTTGTTCCAACACTAATGACTTTTGGAATGACTACCTATGTTTATCATTTATTAGAAAAAAGTATCGATATAACTAAAAAGCTTTGTACTTCTACATGCTAACTAGTTTGTCTCAGACGAGTTACATTTTTCAGGGGCCCTTTATGTATATTAAAGTAAGAAGACTGGTATCAATTACTCAGTGATTATAGATACCTCTTATTTTAATGGAAATATATAGAACTGAACTGTAAAGGAACTGAAGATGAGACTCAAAGCCCATGGAAATGATTGTGAAGTTATCCAGTGATTATGCAAGGAGTTCTGAAATAAATTGAAGAAAGACTTAGAATTTCTGATGTGTACAGGTTAAAATTACTTGCCTGACTTTTTTTTTCTGTTTATACTAGATTTAAGTGGTTTGTTGTCTTTTCTGTAAGAAATAATTCCACTTATCATTACTTTTTATTCCTATTCCCGTCATATCATAGGAATGGTCTGAAGAGAGTACAGTTTTAAAATCATACTTACTGTAATTTTATTTGAAAATCTGAAACTTAACTATGCTGAGAGGAGATTTTTGCATTTCCTAGAAAATCTGCCCTTTATTTTTGTGAGGATAAAAAAACAAATTGTCTACCCGCGCCGATATTCTGTGTTGAAAAGAGATTAGGGAAATGAAAAACCACATTTTCTAAGTCTGAATTTTATATTTTTATTTTTTTTTCCCAGAGAAGGACTCTCATTTTCAATTTTAATTCAATATATATTTTCTTTAAAACTGCTTTAACTTTCCTGTTATAAACTGTAGAAATGTGAAAAGTTTGCTGTGGCTTTTTAGTAGCTAAGAATCTCCACCTCTGAAGTGATTTATTCTAGTTGTTGTTGTTACGCAATGATGTCTCTATATTTAAAGAAAGTGAATTTTTCCATATAAAATCACAGATTCTGAACCGCATGCAGTTGAGAACTGGATGCAGATACCTTTTCCTCCTTCACCTGCCTTCCCTACTACAATGTTAACTTTTTACCAGAACAGCAATAACATGATGACAATAATGTCACAGGCATTGTTTCATAGATAAATTTCAAAGCTCCTGTAGAATTTGAAGATGCTCTGGACATTCCCAGTACATACAATGGTGATAACTAAAATATGGCATCTCTCCTTTTACTATTTTGATATTTTCACAAGTTAAGTTAAAGTTACAAAAGATAATTCAACTCATTTAAAAACTTGCTATCACTTAAAGAAGCAAATCTTTCTCCTATTTTCCTTTGACTTTGGCTGAGTGATCTTTTCCTTTGATTCTGTCACTCTTTGGACACACCTTTGTCTATATGCTTCCCTTTGCTAACTGATTTGACTTGGTTTTATTTTTAAATTTTTAAGTTCTTCAGTAGTTTGGTTAGATGAATCATTTCAGACAAAAGTGTTCAAAGAACTGTGAAGTCAATGATAGAACCATGAGTAACATGGAAGAAACAGAATTCCCTCTTCTGATGCTTAGAAAGCTCCAAGATCAGTACTGTAGTATTCATCCTAACACATCTTTAGGAGGAGAGTACACTATAACATTATCATGTTTCAGCTAGAGGCTTAAAATAAGCAACATGTACTTCACTATTTAAAATAGTAATAATAATAATAATAATAATGATAATAATAATAATAATAATGTTACTTTAAGGACCTCGAATATTTTTGATAGCTGTAGAAGTAATTCTTGAAATATGTTTTATTCTGATAACTTTTCCTATCCAATAACCAGCTAAATTTTTACCACAGGGATTTTTAAAAATTGTTTCATACGGTAGTGAGATATGGCTCTCTCACTTAAAATTTGAAAATTTTCTGGCTATTTTTGATGTGTTAAATTAAATTTACTGTTATAAGAAAAGTAATTATTTTTAAATCTTCTTTTATTTATGATGCTAAAAATGAGTGAAGAACTGTCTAATTAAAGTTTCACATTAGTAATGGATACTGGGAGGTTTTAGAAATTTAATTTGTGAAGAAAATAATGATCAAGCCAAAACCTCATGAGTAATTTATTGTTTAGTTAAAAGCAGCTGCTCAATTAAAAATCTTAATTTTTGCCCTGTGATCATTACATGAATAGTTTTGCATTTTGTCAGGGAAAAAGTGTCATTTTCAGAAAAATTAATTACTTCATAAATCATATGTTGATTTGTCAGTGAATTTTTGAATGCATTTCTATTAACATTTTGTGTGAGATTTAAACTTGAGCACTGTTAGACCTTTCTGCTCTATTTTGTTTATTTTATATGCTATTAAGGCAAATGTTTACTTGTTTTAAACTGATTGAATAGGCATATAAAAACACAGGAGCTTCTCCTATTCATATCTGAATTGGAATTCTTTTATAAATTATGGATGGCAAGAAACAAAGACAAATTTAACACATGTTCCCTATCCCACGCTTTGTTGGCTCAACTACACTCATTCTTTCTTATCTTCTCTATCATCCCCTACCCTAAGTGGTGCAGGAAGGATGGGGAAAGAAGAGCAGTGGTTGGTTGATAATAACTCTGCTCTACTTCTCCTTCCGGCTCATACTTTCCCTTGCTCCACTCTGGGTCCGCCTTGGGCCACAGTGTAGATATTTGTACCACTATGATCTGCACAGACTGTAAAATCTGCTTCAGTGTCTGAAGTACTTTCTTACCCTCATTCTTTTCTCACACTGGCATTTGTAGAGCCACTTCCCACATTTTTTTCCTCTTCTGGTCTCATTGGGAAATAATTGATTTTCTTTGTCATGTCTGGTATGGTGCTATGTTCTGACTTTAGGAGAAAAACAATGTTGACAACATCACAATATTTTAGTTATTCCTCAGTAGTGTAGTACAGAGCCAAGAACATTTCACCTTCTCAAACTGAGGGGGGTGAGAGAGTCCAGAGGAAACTAGGAACTGGGAAGGGATAGAATCAGGATAACAGACCTAAACTGGCCAAAGAAATATTCCACATCATATGTGATTATGTAAAAATTATGAAACTGTGGAGAGTTGGTTGGGGAAACCAGCCCCTGCTTAGGGTCTGCCTGGGCATTTATCAGATGGTGGTAAGCAATTTCACTATGTATATATATATGATTATCATGAATTATTACCATTACTATTATTTTTTCCTTTCCTTTTCTGTCTGGGTAAATTGTTTTTATCTCAGATTATGAGTTCTACTTTGTGTTTTTAATTCTGTCCCCCATCCCTCTGGGAGGGAGAATAGTGAATGAATGTCTGTGTGATACTTAGCTGCCTGCGAGGTTAAACCACAGTACTGTTTTTTTTTTTTTTCCTGAAACCTCGTGTTGCCTGTAGTTAACTGAATGGGCTGGGGCAGTCGCCAGGGTCGCCAGGGGCCCCTCGGCCCTTGGGAAACCATGGCAACAAATGTCTCGAAGATAAGAGAGAAGAACAGGTTAGACCAAATAAGGAGGAAACAAGATATGCCACATGTCCATTGGTCAGAGATAATGGTAGTAGCCCTAAGGCATGGGGAAAGTTTTAAGAAGGATGTGCTCCTTGCTAAGGCCATTTTGCCTCTCACCATATTGGTGTCATGAAAAGCGTGCGAAACTGACCGGGGCTGTCGGAACACTTTCACAAGGGGTCTTCAGTCAGGGTCGCCGAAACAAAGGCGACAGTTGCCTATCAGCATATTACCCTTTTGAAGATTTGCTTTCCCAGAGGCACCACTACCTGGTGTCTTCCAGATGGAAGCTGCTGGAAACGGCTGGAACCAGCTGTCAGACAATAGCCTCTTTTCCCAGAGACTCTACTGCTACCAAAAGCTTAAACATGAAACAAATGCCCATGTAGAACACACAAATTACAGAGTGAGTCTCAAATTAGTTACAATAAAAATCAAGCAAATTAGCTAGAATTTTTTTCTTGAATCACAAGATTTTTTGTCCCTTCTACAACCAGCAATTCTTTCATTGATGTACTGCTTGGTTATTAACTACTGCTTCAGCTCTTTTTGAATTGCTTTGATAAATAATTTTTGGATTTATAACTTTTGGATTGGTAAACAAACTACTTCAACAAGAAAATTGACATTTTTCACTCAAATTTCATGGAATTTTTTTATTATTATGTACAGATGGATAGCTTTTTAAATTAAAATAGTTATTTTCTAAAAGTATAGCAGAATGCTATCCAAGAGTATGATCTTTGATTATTTGAGTATTACTGAAGAATAAATATTGAGACAATTGAAAAGGTTTGGAGTAGGAAGGATTAGAAATGAACATATTGCAATTTCAGTTGTTTGAGACTACTTTACTTTCTAATACATTGATGGAAAAATAGTTAAACAAATCTGCCAAAAATGCAAAAGGGTAAGTCATTATTTCTGTATCCAAAATTCACTAAAAATGTGAGCTGTGATTTTATTTCCATCATGATGCAATCCATCAGAAGTCCTTTGGAGCATATTTGAACCTGTCTTAGATTAGAAACTGTTGCTCCTTGACATTTTTGCCTGTGATGTTCTTGGAACCTGCTATTTAGGTTCAGCCTGTTATGATGAAAACTTGGAATGTCATGGGTGCATAGATAGATCCAAGAATATGTGTATGAAAAGTCCACATCAAACAGTTAAATTAAAACTAATTTAGCTCTGACAGTTATTAGAGAAATCAGAATTACGTCATTGTGAAAATACTGCTGATTTGATTGCCCGTATTGCCTAAAAGAGAGTCTCAAATAATTACATATTTAAATGTATATGCATAATATAAGCAGTAGTTCTTTGCTCTCAAAAATTATTTGATTTCATTTTTTTTTTTATTATTATTTATTTATTTGTTTGTTTGTTTTTGTTAGGACTGAACATCATTTTCACCATTCCTTTATTTAAATAATAAGTAAATAAATAAAAAATGCACCCCAAACATTGCTAGTTATGATGAATAACCAGCAGAATGAATTCTTTGCCAAAGTGTGTGATGGTGATGATGATTTTTTTCTCCTCTGTCTTGGGTCAATTTGGGGCTCTTTATACATGGTTCTAAACATATCTCATGTACTCTTTCTTTTCTCTGGCTCTCAGTTAAGTAAGCATATCTGTTCTTTACAGTGGAATGATTGCAAAAGCACTGCCAGATTCATGTTACTGAAATTATTTTACAAAGTGTCATGATTTCCATGCAAATACTATTTAAAACCTAAATACATTTTATGTCTTCATATGATATACTAAATTTCACCACTTTTACTACTGGAGTTTCAGAATTTCTACATTTTAAATGTTGTTTGGAAGAACATCTGATTTTTTTCTAACGTAGAAGATCTGAATGAATAAAGCAGTTTCTCACCCTTTTTCTGTACTTCCGGAAGAGTCTATTGACTCAACCAGATATTTCATATTATCACCCAGATAATTTCATATTTCCAATTCACAACTTCAAAGTCTACTTGGTATTGACATAATGCATTCATTTCCTATGAGCATAAAGAACCAGTCAAGCTTGAGAAAATACCAGTGGGAACAAAATAAACTTTTATATAATCATGCATAAATTCCATGCTATAGAATTCCAGTCTATACATTTGCAGACTTTTATTACTTTCATTTGTACTTTCATTGAATTACTTTCATTCTGTAACAGTTTGATCAAACGTTCCAATCAAATCTACAACTGGATACTATTCCAAATTTAATTTTTTTTTTTTAGAGTTGAGACATAAAGACGTATTTTCTTCTCAAACTCTTTGTAGGGATAGTACCTTAGATGCCATTACCACAGGAGCCAGTATAAGTTACTTTTGGAATTTTATTATATATTTGAGAAAATACTGAATGAACATCTTCTAGAATCAAACATGTAAAGAGCATAAGAACTAAAAATAAAAAATAAATGCATATCTGCCCTAGGATGTTTGTTTGTTTGTTTGTTTGTTTGTTTATGCTAAAGTAGTAGAACATAAAGAAGTGATTGCAGTGTGCACAAGATGTATGTGTATTTTGAATCCCTAAGAAATATTGCCTGGTCTCCAGTTGTTTCACTTTATTAGGTATTTCGAGTTTGAATAAAATATTTATATAAATGAAATAAAGTACGCAAATGGAACATGAGATAAAATTGATGTAGAGATAAGGGAAGGGAGGGGAGGCAAGAAAGAAGGAGGGAGAGAGGAGGGACAGGGAGGAGAATCATCACCGATCAGAATCTTTCATCTTCTAGAGGAAATTTGAAGTGTTGTTAATATATGGATGGCATCAGCTACTTTTCCATGTGTTCCATCAAGAGGTTACTTTTATCAGGGCACTTTCTTACAGGTAACCAGCTAGCAGTGTCTGCTCTAAATAAATAAGTGACAATAAGACATATAAAAATAGGCATTTTACTGTTTCCCTGATACCTTTGTCTTATTATGGACTTATTATGGACTTGTTATATTTCATTTTAAATGGGAAAGAAAATCATTCTAGCTAATGTTTATGACTTTTTGTAGAACTTTACATAGAAATGAAACTTAAACCCTGAGGTCATGAGCAGCAGTACACAATGAGTAATACTCAGATTATCACACTATTAAATGAATTCAATTGTTTGAGCAATTTCTTTTTTTTTTTAAATTTCTTTTTGAAAATTTGTGGTAGCTTATTGTGATATTATAGAAGAATGTTTTTAATTCTTATTTATTAAAATTCTCATTTTATATCCACTAAACCACAAGTAAAGAACTGCATATATCATGTAAATTTCAGTATATCAATAAAATTAAAGAAGTCTGTACCTTTCCACATAAATGTAGCATAATGATGGTGACATATGTTATGTATCTGAAAGCAAAATGGTATAAAGTGGCTCTAATAATAATTTGTTTTGTAAAGGAACCATAATGTTTGCCATGCTAATAAATCTTTAGCTTAAAAATCTCTTCCCCATCAAAACTGTGCATATGCACCTCTCATAAAATTAAATACTTTTACATAAATTTATACTTCTTTTCTGTGGATACATGCTTGTGGCCCAAACTAACTTCAAAGATATCAGTTGAACAGAGTGCTGCTAATTAAACATCTATTCAAATTATTGTCATGATTTTATGTTGGTCAGCCAATTTTTATATGATTATATTTACCAATTAATTAATGTACTTACTAGGTTATGAAGAAGCTAATCATAAATTAACTTATATTGAGTTGTCAAATAATTATGTGTATGCCTATTTGGAAGAAGTAAAAATTTTATTAAATTTTATTATTTGAAAAAATATATGCTCCTGCAATTAAACTATGAACAATGTGCTTATTATATCCCAAATATTCTGTGACTAATACTCAATCTCTCTTTATTAACAAAAGTTATTTCAGCTAGTCTTGTTTTAGTGAAAATATGGCAAAACCAACTGCAGAATTCTGGATATATGCACTAATGACATTAGACATATATAGATTTGTATATACCTCTCTTAAAATATAATTTCTACTTTTATTATATTTTTCTAATTTTGATAATCATGCTGTGAGTTAAATTACCTTATTATTTGTCTTTCATAACTGTCATGACAGTAATCAAAAATAATGAATGATAGTGTTCAGCTACAAATACTTGAAAACACTTTAATGATAAAAATTAATTTAAAAAATCAGCCTAAGCTTCTACACAATTTGCAATACAAAACAAACTGGGCTCTAAAAGTGTGTCCATATTCTGCTGGTGAGCTTACATAACAAAATTTTTTAACTCTCTCTTTGACTGGAAAATACTGTAGGATTTGTTGTCCTGATCTGAACCATGAATAGTATATTTTTCTATAATATCTAAGTCATTTTAGAAAAATAAATGCTGTCATAAGTACATCAAACAAAAAGAATTTGTAGATTTGGCTATTAGTAGTGCATATTAGCAGAACTATTACACAAATGTCTTTTTATTTGTATCTCACATATAGTGGATTTAATTTAAAAAGAAACAAGCAAAAACAAGAACAGCAACAGCCAGAACACTGCTAAATCATCAACGTCCTAGCAAGCCTGTAATTCACTTCAAAAGATCTTACTTTATGAATCATGGCCCAGTTATTTTTCATCCTACCACTACACTTCAAACATAAGTCTCTGTAAAATGAATAATTCAATAAAAGTTTGAACATAATCCTAAACAAAATGGATTGTCTTTTTTTTTTTTGTTGGTCGACTGATAACCTTAGATCTTTTTTTAAAGTCCAATTTTTATCTATATCTTACCATCACCTCTTCCAAGCACATTTTTCTCAAGCCAATGTACTTGCTGGTTTATTGTACATGAAAACCCCTGAAAATTCATATTTTCTCAAGTAATTAAAATACGTAGTTTTAAGCTGGTTTCAGTGATGAAATGAAAAACATCCTGTAACATAGTTTTATTTTTCAATTAACTGTGATTTGTATTATTTTGTTTTGTAGGTTAACAGGATTTCATCTTCCTCCACCTGTGACAAGTACAAAATCTGTGTTCTCGCTGCGCTTGACAAGTGACTTTGCAGTTAGTGCTCATGGGTTTAAAGTTTACTATGAAGGTAAGATATTCTAAACAAATTAAATAAGCCTATGTAAACACGCATGCATAACTTTATTCAAGTTATGTTTACCACTTATGCAGTCACAGAAATTTGTAGACTTTAATCAAAAATCTAAAAAGAACTTCAACTCATTATAGAATCAATATTAGAATGATTCGATTTAGAAATTACCTTAAAGGTCATCTATTTCTAACACACTAGCCATGGCCAGAGATGCTACTTACTAGATCAAGTTGCCCAGGGCCCCATTCAACCTGACCTTCAATACCTCCAGGGAAAGGCAATCTGTACCAGTGCCTTACCAAACTCCATGCAAAGAATTTCTTCCTAACATCTAATCCAAATCTCCCCCCATTTTAATTTAAAACCATCCCTGCTTGTTCTATCACTCTCATGTTCTATCATTCTCATGTAAAAGCTGGTCTCCATCTTGTTTAAAAGCTCCTTTTAAATACTGCAGTGAGGTCTTCCCAGAGCCTTAACTTCTTCAGGTTCAACAATTTCAGCTCGTTCAACCTTTCTTCACAGGTGAGTTGCTCCAGCCCTCTGATCATTTTGGTGGTCCTCCATTGGACATACTCTAATAGTCCCACATAATTCCTGTGCTGGGGACACCAGACCTGCATGTAGTACTCGATATAGGGCCTCACAATGGCAGAACGGAGGAGGACAATCACTCTCCCTGTTGCACCTCCCTTTCTCTTTTGATGCAGCCCAGGATACACTTGTTCTTCTGGGCAACAAATGCATACTGAATCATAGAATCATAAAATCATAGAATCATAGAATCACAAGGTTGGAAACAACCTATTAGATCATCTAGTCCAACCGTCTTCTCATTACCACTGCTACCACAAGCTACTAAACCACATCTCGCAGTTCCTCATCCAGACACCTCTTGAATCCTGCCAGGGACGGTGACTCCACCACCTCCATGGGCAGCCATTCCAATGCCTGACCACTCTCTGAGACAAAAAATTTTTCCTCATGTCCAGCCTAAACCTCCTCTGGTACAACTTGCGGCCATTTCCCCGGGTCCTCTTCGTTGCCTGGGAGAAGAGGCCAAATCCCTCTTCACCACAACCTACCTTCAGGAAGTTGCAGAGTGCAATGAGGTCTCCCCTGAGCCTCTTCTTCTCCAGACTAAACAATTCCAGCTCCCTCAGCTGCTCCTCATAAGACTTGCGCTCCAGAACCCTCACCAGTTTTGTTGCTCTTCTCTGTACATGCTCAATGTCTTTCCTGTAGTGAGGGGCTCCAAAACTGAACACAATACTCGAGGTGCAGCCTCACCAGTGCTGAGTAGAGGGGGATGACCACCTCCCTCCTCCTGCTGGCCACACTATTTTTAATGCAGGCATTAGCATATGGCAAGAATTTAATCTTGGAGTCCATCTCTGCAGGGCTGCTGACAATGAGTTCTTGTTTCAGACTGTTCATATATCTGGGATTGCTCTGATCCAAGCATAACATCTTGCTCTTGTCCAAGTTGAATCTCATTTATTTCACATGAAGTCACTTTTCAAGTTTGTCCAGGTCCCGTTGTATGACAGCCCTTCCTTCTGTCACATCAACAGCGTCACTCAGCTTGGTGTCATCTGCAAACTTGCTGAGGGCACACCCAATCCCGTTGTCTATGTAATTGATAAAGAGGTTAAAGGGAAGTGCTCTCAAGGCATACTCTTAAGGGACACTAGTTGCCACTGGCCTCTATCTGAATATGGACTGCAAGTCTTTGGATGTGGCCATCCAACAAATTCCTAATCTCTCTTAACTCTTCAAATCCATACCTCTCCAATTTAGAGATATTTTATGGGATCGTATCAAAGGCTCTGCAGAAGTCCACAGGTATGGCATCAGTAGGTTTTCTGTTGTCAACTGTTGCAATAACTCCACCATAAGAGTTCACCGTTTTTCTTAGGAGCAATCTGTTTCTTGGTGAAGCCTTACTGTCTGCCTCAGATAACCTCCTTGTCATGCATACATCTTAACATAGCCTCCAAGAGGATCTGTTCCATGATCTTTCCCAGCACAGAGGTGAAGCTCACCAGTCTGCAGTTTCATTTGTACCTTTCTTAAAAATGGGAGTGATATTTCCATTTTTCCAGTCACTGAAGAATTCACCTGACAGCCATTACTTTTCTAATATGATGAAGAGTGGCTTGACAATTACCAAACCAATTCCTTCAACATCCTGGTATGCATGCCATCAGGCCACACAGACTTGTATGTGTTACTGAAATGTGAAAGTTCATAGTACTGTATGCATATTCAAGAAAATATCTTGTTTATGATCTAGCTCATTTTAAACATGGTTGAAGAGCTGGAATATATGATTCCATGCAGTTTTTATAATTTTCTGGCACTGAGGCTATAAACTGTAACATATTTACATTATATTTATTGTTTTCCTATCTTTTTTAAAATTAATTAATGAAAAGATATCTTTCTGCTTTGGTTAAGTGTATTTGTTGGCAATCCAGGAGATGAAGTGAACTTACTGGAAATGCTTTGAGGCTATTGTTGAACCCTCCTTCACCTATCGGTAGTAGAGAATTAATCTCTTGGATCATAAATATCTGAATCACACACTGATAGCTAGGAAAATATCAGAAAGGACAATTTTTCCAGTTTGCAGACAAGGTAGAACATGTATACAAAGTAGAAATTTAATCTGTGTGTGACCAGATTTGGCTGGATTATAGCTACTTCATGGTTTGTTCATTTTTTGATTGTCAGTAGCTTTGTTTTCCAACAATGTGATTAGAAAAAATGTTTTCTATAAATGTAATTATTATGAAATATTTACTATGCAAAATTTAGCATACACCCTTCTTATGGAAATTAGAAAATGTGCAGTAATTTTTATCAGTGATCTGTTGCCATAAATAGTCAAATTTAACTTCACTCTATGTAGTGTCATCTGCTTCTCCCATATGATTTTTGCAAAAAGGTCAGTACTAGCAAAAAGGGTATTTCAGTTATGACAGAAAACATTTAAAACTAAAATGCAGGATCAGCAATGACTGCACAGACAACTAACTCCTCACATAGTTCCTTTCTAGGCTAAAAATGTCATGATGATTAATAGAAATCTAGCTCCCAAATCACTGACAAGTATGAATAAATATTACATTCAATCACAGAAGTCAGTATTTTAGAAGAAAATATAAATGTGTTACCTTTAATTTGATGTTTGACTATGTTTTTAATCTGATGTTTTGTTCCATAAAGTCAGCAATACCAAAATCAATAAAGCTAGGCATGAAAGTTCTAATTCACCTCTCCTATGGCTAGACCTACTTCTTTGAGAGCTGCACTAAGGCAGATATTTTTTCTTCTTTCTCTTCCTGTTTTTCTGACTTCATGTGAGGCTACCTATCTTTACATGCATTTAGCAAGGAAATGAAAACTTATTATGTTACATTCATTTCATGCCCTATTCCTTGACATGAGAGAATAGATGTATTTAAATGATAATTACTTCAGAGCAATCTCCATTTCTGTTCTTGTACTCTTTTTGAATGTGTATAACCCTGCAATCAACATTTTCAAATCTGGTTCTACCTAGCATTCAATTTTCAACAATTTTGATTGCCCACTAGCTGCTTGTTAGCTTTGTGATGAAACATCTGCACACACAGTACTCCTAAATATCAGGCCACACACTTAAGTGCTTCATTATGGATATGCAATTTGAAACCTAAGACAGAAATGATTAGCAACCCATCAATGCAATGAAGTGAAATCATAGTCAGAGATGGCGTGAGAGGGAAACATGAGCAATCAAAGCATATCTTTGAAGGGAGCATATCCAGGTATAAGATGAAAAAGAAGGAATATACCTTTCACAATCAGTGATCATTTAAAATGTTTTCCTTTGAAATGTTTTAAAATGAAGCACATAAAGAAATCAGATTTTTTACTATCTTGAAAACAAAGAAATAGAGTGAAAAGGTCCTGCCAACATCTCTTTCTCTGATCCGCCGTCATCCTTGGCAAAATTTCAGTTGAGCTGAAAGTTGACATTTGACAGAGACTACAGAATTCATGGATCTACTGTGGACATTCTTGGCATAAGAGAACTTTTTCTCAAGGGAATAGAAAAGTTAATGCAAACATATAAAATGATATAAATCACAGAAGCAATGGAGTCGGCCATCATATGTCTCCAGTCAAATTGAGTTTACAGTAGACCACTGAAAAACACATTCTGACCTCTACCCTCCATAAGCCTCAGTCTTAATCTTCACTCTTTTTCCTCCACCTTTCCCTCCTGTCTTTCTTTCTTCCATGTCAAGTGAAATGTTTGGGTAGCTTTGGTACCATTGTGCATTTACTACTTTAAGTTCATTTTCTCAATGATTTGAGGGGAAAAAAAAAACAAACACATCAGAGGACTATACCTTATACAGCACAATAACTCAGGGGAAAAAAAAGAAGAGATGGAATGAGAAAAATGTGAAAGAGGTTGCTAAAAGCAAAAATACTTCACTTAAAGTAATGACAAAAAATGGTGAAGTACATTGAAAAATAAAAAACTTTTAAGAAAAATACTTGAGCTACCATAATTTCCAGCTCTGTGTATATATATATATATATATATATGTATACATATATTTATCATTTCATCGCTGACTAGTCATGCAGCTTTGCTAGATGGAGTGAGGACTGAGGGTTATACAGGTCTACTGCTTCTATTTATTTTTATTTTTTGCATTTTTTAATTTTTCTATTTTTTAATTTTTGTTGTTGTTGTTTCCTAGAGAGCATGCTAGCATCTTTATCTTTTATTTTTTTCCTAGTAGCTTCCAGGATCTATGTGTGGGCATTGATGTATGGAGGAGAAATGCTACAATTAATCATCCATTTGATCATTTAAGTTAAGTCATGGTGTAGGTTTGCTCTTTATATATTTTTGTAAGAATATTTTGGTTTCTGAACAGTTTGATGTCCCAGTTGTCTCAGTTGTCCTGAGAAATAAAGACAGCTTTGCTCTTTGTGTCTAGGGAGGGAAAACATAGCTACTAAGAAAGAAAGAAAACAGCATGTTGTACCACGCAGCAAGGGAGTTCAGTGAACAAAGTTTTGCTTTGAGAAGTGCTTTCTTTTGTTTTTACTGGTTTATTTTACAACTATTTAACAGGTATCTGGCATAGTAAACTTACTGACTTCATTAACATTTTTCACGTTTTTAAATCTTTACTTGATTTCAAGGTGAAGGGTATTTTTGTGCTTTTCTATTGATTACGAGAAAAAAAAAAGAACTTCTTTTGTAGATTATTTTATATTGAAAACAGAATATCCTGTATATGTTTCATATTTATAATAGTATTATCAAATAACATTTGCTGCTTTTTTTTTTTTTTTTTTTTTTTTTTTTGTACTGTTGCAATACTTGTAAAAGCTGAATTATAAATTATTATTAAACACCATAAATAACGAAGTGGTTCTGATGTTTCTGTTGGATTGGCACTATAGGAATTTAGGAATTTTGCTGAAAAGTTTTATAGATGAACTCAAGAGCAATGTTAAAAATATCAAGATTTATCTTGTCTTCATCGATGATGGGAGAGAAAGGCCAGAAAGAAGAGAACAGATGGTGCTTATTAACAAAATAGAATTTTCATTTAATGACTTCTAGAAACCAATCATGCATTTCTTTCATCAATATGAAGAAAAATTGGTAGCTGATGTAAAGAGTTATTAAAGCATGTAGTCCTACTAGTAGGATTAAATATGACAGGATGTTGATGATAAAAACCATTTTGACACTTGGTGTAGATCTAGAAAATGTGAATAAATAACATAATTCATTTTTACCTATTCTGCATATCAGAATAGAGTAACGTGGCAATAGACAATCTAAATCTCAGATTTAGTTAAAGTGCTGAAGTCTTATCTTATAACAATATCATTAATAATTTCATATAAAAATTGTATTATTGCAAGTAATTATTGTTTTATGCTGTAATGATCTTTGTAAAAGGAGCTCTGAAAGAGCAGTTGTCAGGTTAGAGTCATAAAGGCCACAGATTTTAAGCTGTACAGTTTTCTTTAATGAGGCTTACTAACAGGCAGATACCATAAGTATCTGGGTGGTGTTTTTGTTTTGGGTGGGGGGGAATGGAGGGGGCGGGTGTTAGGTTTTGCCATATACATTTTGATATATGTACTGAGATTATTTCAACAAGCCCTTAATAAAAATTGAAGTAATTGAGTTCTCTTTCTGTTTCTTATAGAGAAGTTCATGAATAAATGAATAATTAAAATAAAGACCATTTAAATAATCTAAATATTTATATTTGCCATATAAATTCCTATTTTTCAAAAAGAAAATGTGATGAAAATAAGAAGGAAATGTAAATTTTGAATATTTACTTCCATTCAACACATTGGAGAACAAGGTAATAGAAAGTCCTAGTGTTTCTTCCTTTTGATTGAATATATGAACATCTGTTACATCTTCTAGGAAATCGCACACACACACGCACAAAAATCCAATATACCCTTACTGTACTGAGAAACTATATGGGAACAGAAAATGACAGTGTCTGGTCAGAGGTCTGCATGTATTACTTGCAGTATCTGACACAGAAGTAGAATGGTTAGGTGTTCAAGGAAATAGGAAACATGAATGAAATATATCAAGTTTTGACTTGAATATATAACACACACAATGTATCAAGAAAGTTATTGGCATATTAGGCAGTACTATGTTTTTCTGGTACAGAGAAGGTGAGGTTACTATCTGCAACATTTTAAATAACTTAGTAAATAAGATCGGGTCCAAACATGACCTAACCATACTACCTCAACAACCCTTCACTAAATCATGTCACTGAGCACAGCATCCAAATGGCTTTTAAACACATCCAGGGATGGTTACTCAACCACCTCCCTGGGGAGCCTATTCCAATGCTTAACAACCCTTTCTGTAAAGATTTTCCTGATAGTCAACCTAAACTTACAGTGGTGCAACTTAACGCCATTTCCCCTCACCCTGTCACCTGTCAAGCTTCACTTATTAAGCTTCACTTAAAAGTAAACTTTTAAACTTCAATTTTAATCTTCCAGTCACTGGCTCTTGGTCTGGAAAGTTACAGGGCCCTTAATTTTAGCATCTGTTTGTTCTTATCTAGGCTCCTAAATGCTGCAATAACATTACTTATTTCAGAGTATTTTTTCTCTTTATTATAGTCTTTTTAAGTCTTAACATAAAGTGTTTTGTTCCAGATCATAAATTATTTTATGATATTCTTTCATGCTATTCTTCTGTGTTTTCATCATTTTGATAGTCATTAATACTAAACGTGTTTTCTATTCTGCAAAGTGTAGTAATTATAAGCATTTGAAGAATAGCCCTTTTCTACATTCACGTCTCAGTCTGAAACCATTTTGTTCTCCTGAGCAGTTTTTTCTTAGAATCATTGAAAATTTGGCTCAAAGCTCATGAAGTTTCTTATCCAGGTTGCATGAAGCAAGAACATCACGCTGGTGATAAATCATGTTACTTGTGACTTTCTTTAGTTGAATCCTGCAAACCATTGAGGCTTCCTTAGTTTCTCGGAGGAGTGTACTGATGTTGCATTACTCTCCAGGGAAAAAAGCTTTCTTGATAGAATCACAGAATCACAAATGGCCAGGGTTGGAAGGGACCTCAAGGATCATGAATGTCCAACCCCCCTGTCACATGCAAGGCCACCAACCTCACCATTTAATACTTGACACCTGGCCGGAACCTCTCAAGCTGCTATCTGTGGCCATTGACTTCTACTTCTTTATAACTGCCTTCAAATTTTCCAAAGCTTCAGCATCTGCTTGCCCTCAAGTGTTTATTTGATGGGATCTCAGTCATTCAATTCCCATCAGTTGATATATGAAGTTACTTCACTCCATACTAGACATAGCATTTTTTTTGTTACTGAACTTTATGAGATTTCTATTATCTCAGTCCACCAGTCCATTGAGTTTTAGACTGTTGTTTGTCATATCACCACTTCCTCTGACGAAATGTTTTCAACAAAGTTACATACAGTGCCTTCTGAGGCATACAGGCTGCTCGTGAAGAAGTTGGAGTATATAGGCCCCAGTGTTCTCTGCTAGATTATTCAGCTTCTTCTTTCAGTTATGCTTAGTAATTTTCATAATGATCAGTATTTTAATCCTGCCTTTACCGCTTCATCTCCTAAGTGAGAATGTCATGGAAAATTATACTGAAAGACTTATTACATTCAAGTTATTTTAGATCAAATGCTTTCACTTATCTTTTCCACACAGCCAGTCATTTCTTCTTCATAAAGGAATCTTTAAAAATGGGGGTATACATATGTCTAAATTATCTAATCAAGGACCTTGTTATACAAGGGGAGATAATAATTAAAGACACAAGAAGCATGCAATGAAACAGTGTTTGTGTACAAAGAATACACTTGCTTGACTGTAGCTGGAACTTCCCTCCAAATCAGAAAGATAGGGAGGAATACCAGTACCATACAGACTCATTCTCTTCACACTTTTTCTCATAATCTGTTAGCCACTTTTGCTCTCCTTAAAGTTTCCCTTGGACGTATCATCATAACCTGCATAACTGAATAGCACAAAGTAACTGTTTTAAAAACTGAACAGTTTTTGCTCTTTGAAATTACAAGTCTGGGCATCAGGCAAGAAATACACTTTCCAGGAAGATACATCTGCTTGTAGACAGTGGAAAGTGTAATGTAGAATTGCATGTCTAATCACTAGCACCTCTCAAAGTCTCCATACAGCTGTTGTATCACTTTAATAACACGTGAAAAGCACAGTTAAAGATTGTTCCTGATGACAAGAATTTTCCCCCATATTTTAGAAAGACTGCATGAAACAAACAAACAAACAAACAAAAAACAGTGAAATACAATTTCTTTTATTTCTTTTTCCCCCCTTTTTTTTTTAATTTGGTGTTATTATGTTTGCAAAATAACATCTGATTTGTAGTGTAAAAGCTCATGTATACACATTCAAGTATGGACTTGTGTTTTGAACTTTGTTGCCTGCCTGGTAGAGCATTTTCCTTGCTACATAACAGAAATTGAATAAATAAGAAGTTGACTGATTATAGAGTAACATAGAGAATGGTACATAATTTTCCTCTGGGGAAAGCGGATGGAGGTAAATTCATTTGTTTAAGCATTAGCAAAAATAATTATTGGAAATTTAAAACCAACAAGAAACACATTGTTTCTTCTCCCTTTAGAAATATTTAAGTATTGAGAAAATAAAATCTCTTTTTACAGAAAAAAAAAAAAAAAACCTATTTCATCTTCCAGTGTTCTGCTTAATTTATTTATTTTTTATTTTTTCAGTACAGTGCTGTTAAATAAGCCATATTTGTCAGCCTATGGTACTGTAATTTATCATTGTGATACGTGCCTCATATTCAAGTTTAACTGAGGCAATGATTAATTTGATATTTTAATTATATGTCAGCCTTTATTTATTCTTCTCATATATACTGAATGTCATTTTTCATGAAAAAAACAAGAAAACAAAAAAACTTCTATACACGCTGCAAGTCTTGAAAGACATTTCCCAGGAGGACCTGAAGTGGTTGTGTTTTTTGTTTTGTTTTGTGAACTTCTATTCTTCATCTACTGAACTGTCACCTTATTAAGATGAGTACAATATCCTGATAAATTCAAACCTTAAAACTTTCTACTTTAAGATTCTCATTTTGATCCCATATGTAGACAAGTAGAGATAACTGCAATCTGATAAAGTTAAAGTACAAATTAAATGCATCTCCACTTTTATAAGCAATTTCTTTCTTACTAGTTTTCCTAAATTATATGTCAATAAAATTTTTTAAATAATACCAATAGCAGACTTGGAAATATTTGTAATGTTTATAAAATGTAATAAATGACACATATTTTGCAGGTTATAAGGCTGAATTCTTCAACATGCCTGCACTCAATAATAGAATTTTGACTTTAATTCTTCAGTAGAACTTCTGTATTAGGAGTATTAACATATATAGTACTGCAACAATGATTCAGTGTATTTAGATTACAATCTTACAAACTCTGCAGAAGATAATAGAAAACTCATTCACAATGACAATAAACATCTAAGTAATAGAAAAATATGGCCTAATAACAGACTCATGTTGTCATTTTACCAGATTTTCATATTTTCTGGATTTAAAAAGGATTTTCATACTGTTAAGCATTCTACACCTCCCTCTAAGATCTGTAAAGGATATGGAATATGTATCATGCCTAGAAATAAGTTAATAGTTTTGGTTTTGTGAATTAAGCACTCAGTATTGTTAGTTACTGTCATTATCCAGATCAGTACCTTTATAACATTACCAATCTGTTGTGATTAAAACATCCCTTTTTAAAAAATGTTAAAAGATAACTAATCACTTATTCATCACTAGAATTTTTCTCCTGTTTAAAATCAAATAAAATTTGTTAGAAGGTTTGCTGGGATTTATCATGGTAGGTAACTAAACACCACACAGATGTTCATTCACTTCCCTGAACGATGGGATGAAAGAGAGAACTGGAGATAAAACAGAATACAGTTGTCACTGTTGTTTGCTTGTGTTTTTGAAGATATATATATGTATGTATATATATTTGAAGTCAGTTAGTTGTTAGTACAGTAATTCAAAGAAACTTCTGTGCAAATTTAGGCAGTTTTAAGTATGAGAGGATAATAATGCTGTGGATCGCTAGTCAAATGCCTTGCAGTTTCAAAAAATAATGAAATAATTTGTAAAAGATATTGAAAGTAAATATATCTAGAAGTAAATGCAAGTCTGGCTGTAAGTACTATTAAAATCATAGAATCATAAAATCCTTAGTGTTGGAAAGGACCTCTGAGGACCACCTAGTCCAACTCCCCTGCTATAAACAAGGCACCACAGCTACATCAGGTTGCCCAGAGCCTGATCCAGCTTTGCTTTGAAAGTCTCCAGGGATGTACAACAGGGCAATTAACTACAACACTAAGTAACCTGTTTCAGTGCCCCACCAACCTCACTGTAAAAGATTTTTTCCTTGTATCTAACCTAAATCTACCCTCACTACATTTGAAGCCATTTCCCCTTGTTCTATCTCCACAAGCCCTGCTAAAAAGTCTATCCTCTTCTTTTCTGTAGCTTCCCTTTAGATACTGACAGGTCACCTCAGAGTCTTCTCTTCTCCAGGCTGAAGAGCCCCAGCTCTCTCAGCCTGTCCTCATAAGAGAGGTGGATCATGGATCATTTTTCTAGCCATTCTCTGCATGCTCTCCAGCAGGTCCATGTCTTTCCCGTATTGCGGACTCCACATCTGGACACAGCATTCCGGGTGAGGCCTCACCAGTGAGGAGAAGAGGGGCAGGATCACTTACTTCAACCTCCTGGTCACACATCTTTTGATGCCGCCAAGGATATGATTGTCTTTCTGGACTTGTCATTTAGTAATTCTGCTCTTCTGTTAATGAATCTCCCTACATGAACAACACTTTTTTAAAAGTACCATTCCTTACACAGAATCATAGAATCAGAGCAGCTCTGGTTGAAAGGGACCTCAAGGATCATCAAGATCCAATTCCCCTGCTACAGGCAAGACCTCCAACCTCAGTATCTAATACTTGAGCAGGCTGCCCAGGTCCCCATCCAACCTGGCTTTGAACACTTCCAGGGATGGGACATCCACAACCTCTCTGGGCATTCCTTTGTTGCAGTGTAGCGAAACACTAGCTACCTATACCTTAATTTTTCCAAGGCTCTTCTGTCACTCAAAAAGAACTTTTTTTCCTGAAGAGTTCTTTATCAATTAAATTTATTTGATTATGTACTATTAGAATATATTTGACAGTACGGAATAAATTTATAATAGAGTTAAAAAACCTGGAAAAAGTTGCTCAAAAATGTGAAGTATATTGGTCAATATAAAATAAAAGAAGTTTTGGAATAGACAGATATTCCAGGAAAAGCTGAGTGAAGGACTACAAGGACTATTGTTGACCTAACAGCCGTGCAATTCATTTTAACTCAGGTTATTGTCTTTTAGGTTACTGAGAGATAATTTTGATATGTATATTAAGTTCTTTTCAGAAATGCGATAACAGAAACAGTACTTAGACCCTGCTGTCTCACTGTTTTTCATGAGAACTATAAATAAGCAGACATGCTCTGTTAATCTTCATTATACCATTCATTCTTTATGTCTCTGAACTAAGGTCAGAAACAGCTTTGTATGAAATTCCATAGGACTATAATTTTAATTTTTGTTACCAGTTGAGCTCTATCTTTAAAATACGTCATAAAACATCTTGAAAAACTCATCATATTGATAGTAATTTTCCTTTTCAAAAGAAGCACGGTTGTATCACATTAACATCTAGTAAACTGAAATTAAGCAAGGGTTGTGACTGAAGTGTGTATTTGTGATATTTTACAAGTGTCAATCATTTACATGTAATTTTACAAAACAATCTAATGTCCTATTCCTGAAAGTTTTTCACATTGAATATTTTACACTATACACAAGACAAAGAACTAAGAGAGTATATTTCTTCTTCAAGCTTATAGACAAATAAGATGCCCAAATTACATTGCCACTACAGAGTGCTTGCTTGAAAGTTCATTCCTCCTAGAGCTTCTTTAGCAATTATATCAATTGAACTCCATTAATTAAAGCCAAATAAACTCAGTACGGATAGCTATTTATATACTGTCCGCTTATTTTTCTGGCCAGCTACCAATTCAAGAAAGCATAAATGTGATTAAGCAGTTTTATTTAAAAAGCATGATTTTCATTCTGTGGCATTTTAGCTGCCTAAATTCTTCTCACATTTCTGGCAAGTCTTCATCTATTTACTTCAATAAATCTTTAAGAGATTATTAGCAGAATTTATTGGTCTGATAACAGTTTCTTGTTAAACAGAAGCATTTTAAGAAAGAAACAAAACAAACCCACTAGTATATAGTATTAAGAAATGATCATTTTAAATATTAGAATTCTTTCTTATATTGTCACTGGTATATCTCAAGTGAAATAGTCTGAAACTCATAGTACCTCCTCTGGAAAAACTACTATAACAATAGAGAAATCTGATTTGTAAGAGGATGACTTCAGAAGCTGAAGAAGGAAAGTAAAAAGTTGTCAGAAAGACTAAAAAATAACATAAGGAAAGAATATCTTGTCTTGTCTCAGAACCTCAACTAGTAAGACATTTATCACTGAATGAAAAAATGAGAAACTAAAAAAGAATACCAAATTTTTGTGAATTTTAAAAAAATACTGAAAAGGTAGTAGAAATGAAAGAAGTGTGTGGACTGTGGGAAAAAGAAATGAACTTGTGTTGGCATGTTTGAATTTTAAAATAGAAAAAAGAAGTATAAATCTTACATTTGAAAAATGTTCTGAATGAAGTTAAATCCGACAATAAGATATAGAAATGTAAAAGTAATTGCTTTTATTTCATAGAAGAATGAAATCCAGTTGCTGAATAACTTTAAAAAAAATTCAAAAAATATTCTGTCAGCAGTTTAGAAATCCCTTGTACTGATTAGAAAACAACTTTGTGAGAAGAGTTTTAAATTTAAATTGCCACCATACCTGCAAATTTAGGTAAATTCAAACAGGGCATACATTCAAGGTCAAGACTATATTAACCCATTAACCCAACAAGCTACAAAATACTCTGCAGTGAGTATCTTTCAAACCAGGCAGCTATTAGAGTTCATTGACAATTAATTATTTCTTTATTTTCATAGATTCTTTTGAGATCTTTAAAAGCAATCAAGTCCAATTCCCCTGAAATGATCACTGACATCTACAGTTAGATAAGATTGCTCAGAACTTGGTCCAACCTAGCCTTAAATGTCTTCAGATACAGAACTCTCATCACATGTTTGGGCATCATGTTCCAGTGCTTTAGTACCCTTATTGTGAAAACCCATTTCCCTATATCCAGTCAAAATCTCCCCTCCTTTATCTTGAAAATATTTCCCCATGTTCTATCACAATAGACCCTTCTTTTCAGCACCCCACATCTTGGTATCATCAGCAAACTTGCTGACAGTGCACTCAACTCCACTGTCAATGTCAGTGATGAAGATATAAAAGACTAGAGGCCCAAACACTGACCCCTGGAGGACACCACTCATCACTGATTTCCATCTGGACGTTGAGTCATTGACCATCACTCTCTGGACTTGATCCTGCAGCCAGTTCTTTCTCTGTTGAACAGTCCACCCATCAAATCCATATCATTTCAATTTGGAGAGAATGTTCTGGGCAGCCATGCCAGAGGCCTTTCTGAAGTCCAGATAGATGATATCTATCCCATTATAGAAGTCCATTAGGTAGTCCAGGCAGGACTTGCCCTTGGGGAAGCCGTAGTGATTGTCTTGTATCACCTACCTGTCTCATTTGTGCCTTAGCATATCTTCCAGGAGGATCTGTTCCATGATCTTTCCCAGCACAGAGGTGAAAGTGACAGGTCTGTAGTTCCTGGATTGTCATTTTACCTTTCTTTTCAGTGTCATTCTTACAGCTGATAAGAAGCTGAGATGAAAAAATAAATTCACCTCCTTTTTCATCAAAGTTTTACCATTTAGTTAAAAATTTAAAAGTGTGGCTAGCACATCAAAGGAGGTGATCTTTTTCCTCTACTCTGTCCTAGTGAGGCCACATTTAGAATACTGTGTCCAGTTCTGGGCAATCCTATTCAAAAAAAGACAGGAATCTTCTACAAGGATTCCAGTGGAAGCCACAAAAATGACAAAGGGCCTGGAGCATCTCCCTTACAAGGAAAGATTGGGTAACCTGGTTCAGCCCGGGGAATAAAATACTGGCAGGGGATCTGATAAATGCTTATAAATGGAAGTAGGAGGCAAATGGATGAGGCCATGCTCTTCTTGGTGGTGTGTAGGAGCAATGGTCTAAAACTTGAACGCTGGAGGTTCTGTATTAACATGCGGAAGCTTCTTTCTGGTAAAGGTGACAAAGCACTAGAAGAAGTCACCCAGAGAGACTGCGGAGTCTTCTTCTGGGGAGATATTCAAGACGCATCTGGACATCCACCTTAGTGATCTATTGTAGCGAGTCTGCTCTAGCAGTCTGGCTGGATTCAATGATCTCCTGAAGTCCCTTCCAATGCCTGCAATTCTTTTATTCTGCGATTTTTCTGTCTAGATATGTTTAGCTTTACTTTAAAATGGAGAATATTATTTTCTCATCCACAAATTTGATATTAAAAATATTGATTTTTAAAGCAATATGTTTTTGAGTCTGTTGAGTTTGTAGACTTCATGTCTAAATGGACAATGTGAATGCTAATTTTTATGTAATTAACAACTTAAAACTCAGGAAACTAGAAGTTGTTTGTATTTCCAACTATTTATTTGCCATATATCCATTATGCTTCTCACTGAATTACAAAGAATAAATGAGAAGTCAGAAGTTATATCTAGTTAATAAGAGAAAGAAAATGCCCAGCCTCACACTTTTCCTATTTTTGTTGTCTATAAAGTAATGTGGAAAATTAAAATAAATAGTCTAATTAGACTTATCTTCTGCAGTATATAAAAAGATTAAAATTAACTGTTTAGGCCTATGTTTATGCAAGGCATATAATCTGGGACTCACAGCAGATACATTTAGGCACCTGCAACTTATATATAATTTATTATGTCACTCAGACACTGTGGGTTCCCTTTTTTAGGTGTAGGAGACATCAGTGCTTTAAGAACTCAATTTGTGTGGTATCTTCTTAGTAATTTACAGTGGGGCATAATTTTACTTAGTAGCATTTTTTTCAATAAGGACAGCATTGAATTGTAATTTAATAATAACAATATTTTTATATGAAAAAAAAAGAACAAGGAAACTAACTCCATGGAACATTTAAAAATTTCTTGACCCTTTGCTAACAACACAATAAGTTATATGTCCTGGCCAATTACAATATGAATTATTTGTTCTGCTGGCCTGCTTAGTAATAAAATGTATTTGTGTTTTTTTTTTTTTTACAGTGTCCTGATAATATGTTTCACTTCAAATATTAGTGCTTATCAATGATTTTTGAAAACTAGTCCTGAGTTAAACCATTTTAGACAAAGGAGAGTCTAGAAAGAAAAAAAATTGGTTATATCTGGGAGAAATGGAAATATATATGTTTAGTTAATTACTTAAAGCAATATGTTAGCAGTATGAAATACTTTCAAAGGAAAAATAAATGATATTTCTGAAAAGAAAAAGCAATAGATTTTGATAAAAAATAAATGTTTTCTAAAGAAATACTTTTAAAAGCCAAAGTGCAGATTGAGGCTAAGCACCAGAAAAATTCCATTAGGAGTAAAATTAACTTTGAGTTTATGAATGAATAATTCTCAGTACAAACAAAGCAGTTAGAAAAAAAATTGCAATACATTTCACCAGATAACATTTTTTTTAAATGCAAATCTACTCACGACATTTGATTTAATCTAAATATCAGTCCCTTTAAAAGATAGGCAAAGAGAACCATAGGAAATACTTTATGCAATGAAAATGCTTGATATCATTATCTAGAAATGTACAAAGCCTATACGATAAAGTTTAATTGTAGTACAGACTTCAAGCAGAATTTATTTTATGTACAAGATATAATTTTTAAAAAATGTGAATTTACCTGCCACAGTGATATGGTTATATTACATCTTTTCACCTTATGAAATACTTCAGAATTACTTTTGCTGACGTTTTGGTTTTATTTATCTACTTGTTTATTTATTTTACTTTCATTCAGGTTATTTGCAGTTTTTATATTTAATATTTTAAGAAAAGCTTCCCACCAAGATATTAAGCAGTGAATTAGTTGCTATTATTTAGATGAGTCTAATAAGGATGTCTGCAAATGTCAATTGGCCATCATACTGAAGGACTGTCAATTACTTAGGCTTAGCGAGACTCTCTAGGAAGCAAGAAAATATTTTACCCTCTCAGAGACTGTGGTTATGAAAACACCCATGTCATTTCTAGAATATTTCTTAATATTATCAGACAAGGCTTATACCTTTTCAATCTATTTGAACTGTATTTGAACTAAGCTTTTATGATAAAAACATCTCAATTCTTCCCAGAAATCTTCAGTTACATGCCATTAAATAAATAGATCCTAAAATGTCTTCGTATCTCAGAGGCAGAGGGGTAATGTATGCCATCTCACTGTATGATCAGCACTGCAGATCTTAACCAGTCATTATTCAAGCACTAAGAATTTAAGTTACCAGAAGTCTTTCACAAAAGAATATGCTATGTAAGCAGATTATGCTAATAATTGTGTCACTGTCCTCTACTCATTCCAAAACTGTTGACTCAGATTATTTAAAATGACTTGAAGCTGACATAATACTGTAGAAAGTAGATAATCAAAAAGAATATGATGAAAAGCCAATACAAACACAACAGCTGAGCAAATGGATTTGTCTCACAAATTGGATCCTTTAATTCTCTTTGCCCAAGGTTGTTGTGATCAAAATGCAGGACCCAACAATTGGCCCTATTGAAACTCATACAGTCAACCTTGGCCCATCAATCCAGTCTATCAAGGTTCCTTTGCAGTGTCTTTCTCCCCTCAGGCAGATCAACACTCCCTCCCATCTTGTCATCTGCAAATTTACTGAGGGTACCCTCAATCCGGTCGTCAAGATCGCTAATAAAGATGTTAAATAGAAGCAGCCCAGTACCCCAGTACATGGCTCATGATTGGCAGCCAAGTGGATTTAAGTCCAATGACCACAGTTGCCAGTTAGATTATGTTCTTTTGTATAATTGTAGAAGACAAACAAATATATATTCAAGTATATATTACAGAATGAATATTGATATGGTTTGGAATTTAGGCTGATCTTTGATTTTAGATTCTACTGACTTCCAAAATAACCTTTGTTCTGTAATTACAACAGTGTCTTCCCAGCTGCCTACAGAATATAGCAATATAAAGAAAAATAAGTGCTCAGAATTACTGCAGTCCCAATGGAGAAATCCCATTATGACTCATATACAAATTTATCTACATAGCTATTGCATAGCAGGCAGGGTGCATCTGTGTGGGCTTCTTGGAAAGCTGAATAATTACCATACGTGGCAGGTACAGTATATCACTCTTGGCACTAAAATGGTTATGTTATTTATTTTCAGAATAGTGTAGATGGAGCCAGCCCTGTGACATGCTCTTATCCCAAAACTTCCTGCAGTGTCTAGTGGTCGTCCTGAGTTCAAGTTTAACTGGTGCTTTCAGGAGCTGTACAGGGATTTCCTGCAGATAAGGATTTTGAATATCAAACACAAGTAGATATTAGTAAAATGTATCACAGAATCACAGAGTGGTTACAGTTGATAGGAAACCCCGGAGGTCATCTGATTCAACCTCATGCCCAAGTAGTTGCCCAGAACCATGTCCAGTAGCTTTTGCAGAGCTGCAAGGATGGAGAATCCACAGTTTCTTTAAAGAAACTATACCAATTCTCTGGCACCTGCATGGTAAAGAAGTACTTTTGATATTTAGATGGAACATCTTGTGTTCTAGTTCTTGCCTACTGCATCTTGCATTTGCACTGAGCAGCACTGAAAAGCCTAGCTTAATCTTCTTTGCATTCTCCCTTCAGGTATTTACACACACTGATATGGTGTACCCCAAAGCCTCTTATTCTCCGGGTTGAATAGTCTCAACTCTCAACCTCTCATTAGAGAGGTGCTCCAGTCCCTTGATAACCATTAGACTCTCTCCAGTACTTTGAATGTCTCTCCTATCCTGGTGTTTCCAGAATTGGACACAGTATTCCAGGTCCAGCCTCATCAATGCTTAGCAGAGAAGGATAACCTCTCCTAATCTGCTGGTGATACTTTGCCTAATATAGACAAGAGCACAACGCCATTAGCATTCTTTTAGCAATAAGGACACTGCAAGGACACACATTCCTGGTTCACGTTCAACTTGGTGTTTACCAGGACTTCAAGGTTCTTTCCTGCAAAGGTGCTTTCCAGCTGGATAATCCCCATCATGTACTGGTGCCTGGGATCATTCCTCCCCAGGCACAGGACTCTGTCTTTCTCCTTGTTGAACTTCACAGATTCACAGAATCACAGAATAGCCAGGGTTGGAAGGGACCTCAAGGATCATGAATCTCCAACCCCCCCTGCCACAAGCAGGGCCACCAACCTCTACATTTAATACTAGACCAGGCTGTCCAGGGCCCCATCCAATCTGGCCTTAACACCTGCAGGAACAGGGCATCCATAACCTCTCTGGGCAGCCTGTTCCAACACCTCTCTCTGTAAAGAACTTCCCCTGACATCCAATCTAAATCTTCCTTCCCTCAACTTAAAACCATTTCCCCTTGTCCTGTGGAAGTCAACTCTTTGAAAGAGTTTATAGGCTCCCTTTAGGTATTGAAAGGCTGCATGAGGTCACCCCACAGTCTTCTCTTTTCCAGGCTGAACAGCTCCCTCAGCTGGGAGGTGCTCCAGTCCCTTGATCATCTCTGTGGCCCTCCTCTGGACCCTCTCCAACAGCTCCCTATCTCTCCTGTACTGGGGGCTCCAGACCTGGACGCAGTACAGATGGGGCCTCACAAGAGCAGAGTAGAGGGGGACAATCACCTCCCTGTCCCTGCTGGCCACCCCTCTTTTGATGGAGCCCAGGATACCATTTGCCTTCCCTCTCCAGAGGGTTGCTCTCAAGGACCCTTCCTTCCAGTCTGTATGGGTGCCTGGGATTCCTCCAGCCCAAATGCAAAACTTTGCACTTTGCTGTGTTGAACCTCATCAAGTTCACGTGGGCCCACCTTTCAAGTCTGTTGAGGTCCCTCTGAATGGCATCCCTTCCTTCTACCATGTCAACTGCACCACTCAGCTTGGTGTCGTCAGCAAACTTGCTGAGGGTGCACTCGATACCATTATCGATGTCATTGATAAAGATGTTAAAGAGCACCAGTCCCAAGACAGACCCCTGGGGATACCGCTCGTTACCAGCCTCCATCTGGATATAGAACAATCATTAATCACCACCCTCTGTCTGCAGCCTTTCAACCAGTTTCTTATCCACTGGGTGGTCCACCTATCAAATCCACATCCCTCCAATTTGGAGATAAGGATGTGGTGGGGAACCATGTCATAGCTCTTGCTCAAGTCCAGGTAAATGACACCGGTCACCTTCCCCTTGTCCACCGATGCCATCACTCTATCATAGAAGACTATCAGACTGGTGAGGCATCTGATCAACTTTCCCCTGATGAAGCCGTGCTGGCTGTCTTGGATCACACACTTCTTCATGTGATCAAGCATGTCTTCCAGGAGGATCTGTTCCATGATCTTCCCAGGCACAGAAGTGAGACTCACTGGCCTGTAGTTCCCCAGGTCCTCTTTGCTCCCTTTCTTGTAAATGAGAGTGAAACTTCATGAGATCAGCTCACCTCTCCAGCCTGTGCAGGTCTTAGAGTCCACAGCCCTCTGTGGAATAAAACACTCTCCCAAGTTTTGTGTAATCTGCAGGTTTACTGAGGGTGCACTCAGCCTCATTGTTCAGATCACTAATGAAGATGTTGAACAGGACTGGACACGGTACTAAACCTTGGCATACCTCATTCATTACTGGCCTCCAATTAGATTTTACACCATTGATCACTACCCACTGGATCCACCCACTGAGTCAGTGTTTGGTTCATTTTTCTGCCTGTTCATTTATCCTTCAACAGTTTCTCTATGGGAGGAAGTGTGAAAGGCCTTACGGAATTCTAAGAAGACAATATTCACTGTTCCTCACTCCTCCTATGGGCGAGTCATTTCATTACAGAGGTTTATCTGGTTGGTCTTTGTGATTCTATGCCTTCCCCTCAGTGAACCTACGTGGACAACTCCTGATGATTTCTTTTCCTTCATGTACCTGGAAATGAATTGCAGGATTAGCTGTTCTGTCCTTTTCCCAGAGATTGACTGGCCTGTAGTTCCCTGGGTATTCTTTCTTCCTCTTCTTCAAGATGCAACTGACATTTACTTTCTTTCAGACTTTGGGCACTTCTCTCTATTGCCACAACTGAGCAAAGGTTACAGAGTGTAGTCTCACAACCACATCTGCTAGTTTCCTCAGCACTAATGGAGTATCCCATCAGAGCACAGGGGCTTGCAAAGGCAAAGTTTGCTCAAGTATTCCACAGACTAATCTTTCATCAAGAACACACCTTTTTTTTCCCAGCCCTTTAGTCTGGTTTTTGGAACATGGGGCTCCTGAGGTCCATTAACACTCAGTATCTTGGTTTTTTCACTATCCTAGGTAACCAGATTTCCTGTTTCGTTCAGGAGAGGGCCCACATTTTCCCTAGTCTTCCTTTTGTTATGGAGATACTTGCAGGAATCCTTCTTGTTCCCTTTGCTGTGTTTGAACAATTCAGTTATAACTGGGAAATAAGGTAGGCTAGTTCTGTCAAAACTGTACAGCTCTACTAGTTAAGTATTCAGTATTTTTCTGCTTTGTCATTCTATTAAGGCAAAATCTTGGAAGTATGTTTGATGGAGAGACATCAGATTTAATCTACATGTTCTGAAGTTTACATGAAGATTCATTTTTGTGTCAATTTCACACAATGTTGGAATATGTACTTACAAGGTAGAGTTACTGATTGCCATTGTCTTCTTACACACACTTTCAGCTCTCTAATGCTGTTCTATTCCTTCATCTGATTTAAACAGAACAGTATTCAGAACAGTGTATTGGATGTGACAGGAACATATTGTAAACCCTGGACCATTTCTTGTATTCCATTTGTCACGTTCACAATATCAGTGTTGCTATAGTACTGAGGTTATTACTTGTGTTCTCCACATATCCTGGAGGATTTTTTGCTGTTTATTTTGCTTTTGTTCTCTTGCTTGTAGAAGCATTATATTAACACTGTTCCAATTTATTTACTGCTGAAACTGATGTGTACCTGTGAAAATAACATACGGCTTTAATGCTATAAATATAAACACAAAGAGAAGAAAAACGCAATGATTATTTTTTTTTCCTTAGCAACAGAGTCAGATTCAATATCAAAATCTACCTTTAAAGTTCCCTCAGAACATACTTTTAAAATACATTGTTATACTCTCTGTAAATTTACTTCATGTAAATCACGTTCCTCTGCCTTTTTATTTCATGAAAATATTTGCAAAAGGAATAAAAAATCAAAATTATGCCACTTATTTAAAAATATGTATGAAAGCATGCAATATAATTAGATGTATTACTTTTATTGAACAGTAGAGTCCCTCACTGATGTTAATGCTGCAAATATACTGGTTTATAAAGGAAGAGCAAAATAGGAGGGAAAAAAAAAAAAAAAAAAAAAAAGATATTTTACCTTGTTTTCGTTCAGGAGAAAAAACTTTTTCTCACAGTTCTTATTTACATTTTTACAGACATGCATGAGAACATGACAATCTCTTCAGACTGAACAATGTAAATTGTAGATAGAAAAAAATCAGGGAAAATACTGGTTATAAGTCAATCTGTTATTTCTATTACCGTTGAAAAGAAAGGTGAATTTAAGAATGATAAATTTTATTCTAACTTAAATCGTGAAGTGAGAAATCCATGGAAGAATAACTTTTGTTTTTTACTTATGGCAAAAAAGAAAATTGACTTTTAGATTTTTTTTCATTCTGTTTTTATAAATCTGTGTTGTTCATGTTAAATCTTTCAAAGCATTTGTTAATTGTGTCTTTCCTTCCTCTTTGATCTATGCATACTTAAGCAGTTCAAGTGCCATGTGGGTGTTCATTAACTGAAAAGAAATAAATACAAATATGAACCACAAAACAAACAAATAAAAAATATGCTAGCATGAGCGAAATCATTGTTGTTGAATTGGTAAAAAGTTGTTCTTAATGCATACAAAAAGCACTAACTCTGATGATAGGAGTAGATTTCACTTGCAGAAGCAGGCAGAGTAGATACCTTAGCTGTTTTGTTAACACTAAAGATCTTACAGAAATTCTGGAAGTTTTCTGTTCTTAAAAAGCACATAATTTAGTATATCACATCTGTGTGAAAAACACCAGAAAGCCAATGCAATCACTAGTCACAGCCAACACAGATCCATGATAGAAAAGCCCTGTTTAACAAATATAACTTCTTTTTATGACGAAGTTACCCATTCTATAGAGTTATAGAAGCATAGAATGGCCTGGGTTGAAAAGGACCACAATGATAATCTAGTTTCAAGCCCCCTGAGATGTGCAGGGTCTCCAGCTGCTAGACCAGGCTGCCCAGATCCACATCCAGCCTGGCCTTGAATGCCTCCAGGGATGGGGTATCACAACCTCCTTAGGCAACCTGCTCCAGTGTCTGACCACCCTCTGAGTGAAAAACTTCCTCCTAATATCCAACCTAAACCTCCCCTGTCTCAGTTTAAGGCCATTCCCCCTTGTCCTCTCACTATCCACCCTCATAAACAGCTGTTCGCCTTCCTGTTTGTATGCTCCCATCAAGTACTGGAAGGCCTCAATGAGGTCCCCCAGAGACCTGTCCATGCTAAACAATCTCATTTTCCTCAACCTTTCCTCATAGAAGAGGTGCTCCAGCCTTCTGATCATATTAGTGGCCCTCCTCTGGACCTGCTCCAAGAGCTCCACATCCTTCTTGTACTGGGGGCCCCAGGTCTGGATGCAGTACTCCAGATGGGGCCTCATAAGAGCTGATTAGAGGGGGACAATCTCCTCCCCCTCCCTGCTGACCACCCCTTTTTTAATGCAGCCCAGAACACTGTTGGCCTTCCGTGCTGCAAGCGCACACTGCTGGCTCATATCTAGTTTCTCGTCCACCAGGACCCCCAAGTCATTCTCCGCAGGGCTGCTCTCCTGGAGGTCTTTCTCCAGTTTATATAGATACCTGGGATTGCCCTGATCTAAGTGCAACACCCTGTACTTGGCCTTATTGAACCTCCTTAGGTTTTCATAGGCCATCTTCTCTAGCATGCCCAGGTCCCTCTGGATGGCTTCTCTTCCTTCTAGTGTATTGACTGCACTGCTTAACTTGGTGTCATCTGCAAACTTGCTGATGGTGCACTCAGTGCCATCATCTATGTCACTGATGAAGATATTGAAGAGCACCAGTCCCAGGACCGACCCCTGAGGGACACCGCTTGTGACCGGCCTCCACCTTGACACAAAACCATTGATCACAACCCTTTGGCTGTGTCCAGCCAGCCAATTCCTAATCCATCCAACATTCAATCCCTCAAATCTACATGTCTCCAATTTAGAGAGAAGGATATGGTGAGGGACCATGTCAAAGGCTTTGCAGAAGTCCAGGTAGATGACATCCATTTCCCTTCCCCCGTCCACCAAAACTGTCACTCCATCATAGAAGGCCACCAGATTGATCAGGCACGCTCTGCCCTTGGTAAAGCCATGCTAGCTGTCTTTATCTCTCATATATGTCTTAACATATCTTCTAGGAGGATCTACTCCATGATCTTCCCAGGTATTTGGACATGAAATTGTAAATGTCATGCCTAGAAGATCAGTGATGAAAGATGCTATTCCAGATTTGATAAATAGTACATGCATTAAAAAATAACAATAATAATTAAATTTAAAAAATAATAAAATTTGGATAAGAAGAAAAAATTTGAAATGAAAAATGTATTTGAAATTTAAATTTCAGCGCCTAGTTTTGACTTTTTTCTCCTTGAATGAGTACTAAGAATGAGAACAACTGAGCTTCTGCCAACTATTTTGTGACTATAAAAATATAGTCACAAAAAGATATGTTCAATCTGATTTCATTTGAATAGCTTATTAATTGGCATTCATTAGTAGCCATATTTCTGCTAATGAAGCTCATTAAAAGAATTTGTCCACTCCTGCTATGTAGAACTCTCTGAGGCATGCTTTACACAATGTCTTTGTACAGAATTTCTATTGACGTTAACAGGAATTCTTCAGCATAATAAAAATTGAATATGAAAATAATACTTACTGACAAATTAGTTCATATGTACCTTGTTTCTAAGAAGAACGTTAAGGTCAGAAAGCATTTTGATTTTTATACTCTGCAAATTTATACTATGAAGTATCAGTGGCATAGATGAATACGTGTGGATATTGCTACATTTATGATACTGCAACTAATGTGATCTTGACATACTGGGAATTAAAATGATTAGCTTATTCAACAGTAAGTAATGTTAACCATACATTTGGTAGAAAAATCTCCCAGATTGTATTCTAAATTCTCAGGATGCAACACACAGTGAACTTAAAATTTCGGTACTGTTTAAGAGCAGATGGAAGTTATTTATTGACTGAAGGAACTGGCACTTTTAGTCTAGGGAAGAGAAGGCTGAGGGAAGATCTTATTGCTCTCTTCAAATACTTGAAAGGTGATTGCAGAGAGAGTGGGGTTGGTCTCTTCTCACTGGCAACAGGTGACAGGATGAGGGGAAACAGTCTGAAGTTGCGCCAGGGGAGATTAAGGTTGGATATCAGGAAAACCTTATTTACAGAAAGGGTTGTTAAGCACTGGAATAGGCTCCCCAGGGAGGTGCTTGAGTCACCATTCTTGGATGTGCTTAAAAACTGTTTGGATGTGTTGAATTTAAAAACTAAAGTTTTCAGAGTTCAGACAGAGTAAATGTTACAAAATTTTTTGAAGGAAAAATACAAACTCTGTGTCACTGGTTTTACTGAACATCCTGTTTCTAAGATCTTATGTTGCCTTCAGTGGAAGCATGAATTGCAGAAAGGTTAGGATTCATCTTCTGCACTCAGATTAGTTTAGAAGTCTTAATGTACTCTTTTATATTAATAAGAAGATAATGAAATGAGCCAAATATTATTTTTAAAGTTATATAATAATGTAAGCAGAGCATTAGTTTTATTTTAGAAGGTGGATTTTTAATTAGTACTTTAAATTTTAATGTAATTTTATAGTAATGCATTGCTTTTTGTACGTAATTTTACAAGACAGCAGTAAAACAGTTTTAGGCAGTGACTGCTGAAGGTATCACTAGTCTTTGTATTCATCATATTTAAGGACAGCGAATGTTTTTGTGTCTCTTTTACAATTAACAGTATCTCACCACTTTTGTCTCATCATCTAAAACCTATTCGGTATCCAAAAGCTTCCTGATCATGCCAAGGCTTATGTTTGTTAAGAATATCTCCCAGTGCTCTGTCTTGACTAATTTTGTTCTTTGTTTCAAACTTTGCTTGATTTAGATCTGTTATTCTCCAAGTCCGTATAGCACCTTTAATTATTATTTTTATTTTATATAACTAAAGAGTCAAGGAAATATCAAATTCCTTTATTTACTCCTCCAATGTAAGCAGTATCCTGCTATTGTTTTAGAAAAATATAAGAATGTGTCTGTAGCTGGATCTCAATGAAAACCTTGTGATTATTTTTACTATTTTCTCATAGTTTTCTGCTCTTTTATTTTTTTTATTCTTTTTTTTTTTTTTTGCACATAAGCAAATGCTCAATAGACTAAGACAGGCTTTTTTCAGTGCTTAGACTTAAAAAAAATACGCATTGAAACAACTAATTTAAATTTTCTGTATTTTTCAGCACAAAGGGGTATATTAAAGCATTGTAAGTGATAATAAATATTTATTCTCTAGAATTACAGAGTAGCTCCTGTGGCAATCCTGGAGTCCCACCAAAGGGTATCTTATATGGTACAAGGTTTGACGTTGGTGACAAAATCCGATACAGCTGTGTAACTGGATATATTTTGGATGGCCATCCTCAGCTTACTTGCATAGCTAACTCTGTGAATACAGCATCATGGGACTTCCCTGTTCCTATTTGCAGAGGTAAGAGATATTCTACAATAATCTTGTCAAATATATACATTATGTTTATTGGTCTGAATGACTTTGAAATATCTGTTTTGACTATTAACTTTTAGATTGCGATTGAAGAATTTTTTTTTTTTTTTTTTTGTCTCTTGCAGATTTATTTGTATATATCTGTGCTTTTACTATTGTCACAGTAAAATTATAGTGTTTTGTTGGGTTTTTTTGTTTGTTTTTTTGGTAGATATATGTAATTAAATTTCAGAATTAGAAAAAGGCAATTGTGATTTAGACCTTCAGAAAGAACTAACTGTGCATTACTGAATGGAACTAAGTCGATAAAATGGAGCAATCATTACTGCTACAACCAAATATGAGAAAGTATTTTGAGGAAGTGCTGTTATAAGATATAACATTTACATTTGTGAATGTATATGTATAACATTTACATTTGTATGAACCATCTGACTCAGTCAAAAAGCCAACAAAAACATATACACTGAAATTAGCACACTGATAAATTTCTGATTAGAAGAATATATTTAGTTAGAGCTGCCTGGCAAGTACCACAAGAATGCAATTATATACGAAAAAGGCATATAATTGGAAATAACATTCAATTATTACCTATTCTTGGCTTTAATATGCTTTTCCGTAATCTTGAAGAAGATAAATGTTAATAGTGCTATTTTTTAGTAAAATCATTGATAATCCTTCCCTTCCTACATCCCAGTAAAATGTTAGTTAGTAATGAGGAAGATATACATACAAGGAGTAAATCCAAATTATATTTTGGGAAAAGATTTGATAGAAATATGTTAATTTGGACACAACTTACATTTTTAAGAAAGTTGAAGGTTAACAGACTTTGCCTTATACTATGTTTCAAATTATTGATCTGCCAGTTTTGAAGTGAATTGACATTAAAAATTGCACCCTGAAATGATGAGGATGAGAGGCTTGAACCTCATGATTATACTTGTCCGTCTTTCCTCACAGTCACAGTATTATAAATCTGCTCATGAAGTAATGTCTCCTGTTTTATTATGTCAGCCTGTGATGTCAGATGTGAGTGTTGTTGGAACTGCAGTGGAGGTAGCTGTTCTTCTGCCAATATGCTATTAGGTTTTGTTGCCAAGAAAGAGAAAGCAGCAGAGAGGCAGTCTAACAACCTGGTATCTAACATGGAAGTATGTATGAAGCAAAGGTGCGCAGACGAATTCCTCCACATGAAAAAAAGTTGCATCCATTGACATTATTTGATGCTTGATTAACATTTATGGAGACCAAACAATGGGTGTAAGTACAGTGAATCTGGGGCTGGAGAATTTCAGCAGAGGGAACAGCGTCACCTCCAATTGTACATATTTTTACAGGCACTTGGTCATTTCTGGAGAAAATACATAGTAAGTGGTTGTGACTATGTTGAAAAATAATATCTTGCAGCTGAGAATTTGCTGAGAATAATCTTATTTTGTTCTCTATATCTACTACATTTTCCATTAAAGTAAATATGAGGGGTTATTTTCAGAGGGACTGCATAGATAAAATTTCTATTGCAACTTTTTCAGGAGCAGTTTTCATAGATTTTATTTTTATTCTAAGGAAAAGTGCAGATTTGGAATGACGTGCTCCCAGTGTTGTTCATGATAAAACGTAGTGTGTAATCAGAAGACTAACACATAAAAATAATTTAAAAAAAAAAGCAAACATTCTTGTTCATGATTAAAATCTGTAGAGTAAAATAGAGGTGATAAATCAGAAAGGATTCAGAAAATGAGGCAGCAAGTTATACTACTTTTCAAAATTGCCATTTCTTTCTAGAGATAGAAAGAAGTCAAAATTGGCAGAGTGTGTGAAAAAGGTGACATGATTTACTGCAAAAGCTTCTGTGGAAAGACAATATTTTTTCAGAGTGAAGAGTTCCCTAATCTGGACAGCAGTGAAGAATCTAAGCAATAAAAGCTTGACAAAAACAAAACAAAATAAAAGTAATAAGGTGTACATTTTAGTAGTGGTGGTTGCTAATTGCAGAAACATAGCAAATAAATATGACGATTCCTGATTTCAGTTTTAACACAAGATTGATTGGCTTAAGCGCTTAGCGCACAAAATTACTCTTAAGGGCTTTTTTTTGTTCTAATTTCAATATAATTTTTTTTCCTAATTATATTCAGTAGTTTCTCTGTGACTCTCTTTAATATCAAAAACATCTAGGTTCACATTTAATGCAGAAACTATTCAAATTCATTTCTAGTAGATTTGCCCTGTTTTTTTCTAATGCAATTATCCAACATAGAATTCTGAAGGAGAGTGCAAAAGGTAACATCCAGTAATGAGCTTATTATCTCTTTCTGTTTGCCATGGAGACTCTCTTTAATTAAATACTCATTCTTGAAAGAGTTCCTTGGATAGATCATAGAATCATAGGATCATAGAATACTTAGAGTTGGAAGGAACCTTAAAATGTCATCTGCAACTCCCCTGCAATGAACAGGGACGCCACAGATAGATTACGTTGCTCAGAGCCTGATACAGCCTGGCACTGAAAATCTCCAGGGATGAGGCATCCACCAGATCTCTGGGCAACCTGTTCCTGTCCCTCACCACCCTCACTCTAAAAGACTTTTTCCTTATATCCAACCTAAATCTACCCTCTTTAAGTTTGAAACTGTATCCCCTAGTCCTACCACCACAGACCCTGCTAAAGTGTCTATCTCCTTTCCTGCAGGACCCCTTTAGATAAATATCTTAGTGCTCTTTTCCAATGGTCATTACATTTAGAATAGTGATTCCTGAGGCAAATGAATAAAGCTGTGTTTATTTGTGTAAGTATATGTGTAAGAATTAGTTGTTCTCAAGCAAAAAACTCGATTACTCTAATTTGCTAGATGGTGAGGTCCCTAAGGTCTCTTTCAGACATTCCTAGACTGGTCACAAGTTTCTTTTCTAGTTGTTCCCCAACAAATGAGTTTTTACGAGGTTGTTTTTGGCAGTGAAATGTGACAGCTGCATTATCATATTGCTTTCTATTCCTGAGATACATTTTAAGCTTGTAATATTGCCATAGTGCAGTAAAGTATAAATAATTTACTGAGGCTAATAAATAAGGTTACATCTATATGTAATTTTGACATTTTGAAAGATTATACTACTTCCGTAATCAAGGAAGTATGCTTTAATATTTTTAAAACTTCTGTTCCAGGATAAAAGTAGTCAGTATGCTGTAAGAAATTTTGTTCAAAAATATTTCTTTAGAATTCAGAAGCTTTGAGCAAAATTACAAAGCATATATTTTTATTTATATTTGTTTAATAGTTCCATTACAATATTTTCATTATAGCCTGTAAGTGTAACTAAAAATTATCTGTCACTATTAAAATATTGTTCAATAAATCACAACTTTACTGTTTAAGTAACAACTTTCCATTACTATTAAAAGAATATGTAACTTTTTTCCAAAAGTTCTGCTGAAATGTGTTCCTATTTATTCATTTATTTCACTGATAATTCACAGTATTAATGCCATCTCCATTTAAACATCCAGTATTTATGTTTTTATGCCAGATCTGATTGCAAAGTAATTATTTCAGAATGTTCTCACTCATTATGAATACAAATATGTTTCAAAAAAGCGAGAAATAAAAAAATTCATTCCATTAGCAACAATTCATCTTTTCAGTTTAACATATTCTACTCTAATTTTATTGAGGGATACCTTACAACAAAAGGCTTTGTTTTAACCTTTTTTTTTAAGTGATTTGTTTTATTGAGGTCAGAAAGTGTGGTTCACTGACTGTAGCTGTTTTTCTCTATATGAACAAAATATTTCTGTTATTTTACCTTTTTTGTGTGTGTGTACAGAACTTACTGTAGAAGAAATATTTTAATTGCAGATTACTGATAAACTTCTATAACTACACAGTTTCATGGGTATATTCTGATACATGAGGTAAGTTTTAGGTCAGAGAGGACATTTTCAAATGGCATAAAAGTTTATTTATGTCTTGTATACTCATCAATGTGTTTTATTGAAGGAATATATCTGATTATACATGCCAGGAACAGAATTCTGAAAAAAAAAAAAAAAAGGAATGAATTAAACTTCACATACTTACCAATAGGTATTCATATAATAATATCTTCATTTCATGAGGAAATTAATTTGGTTGCAGGAAGATAAATGACTTTATGATAATGTGGCAAATGTGACCAGGCAATATAAAGAGTAAACAAGTGGACTGTCTTCTCATGTTTGTTACAAGATGACTGGTGTGGAGAGAACAGAACAAAGAAGAAGATAAAAGTCAAAATACCATACTTGATTATATGCAGTGCAGTAACTAGTGGAACTGACAGGGGATAATAAAATGTGCTAACTTAAGGGAACGAATAAATTACATAAATTACATAGGGAATAAACAGTTTTGTCTGAAATAATTTTCTTTATATAAATAGTTATCACTTGTTTTGGAAAAAAAAAAACCCAGAGCAGCTATGTAATACACATTAAAAACACTTCTATTAAAAAAGTAAAAAAAAAAAAAAAAAAAGCCCATGAACTTAAATTTTAGAATAATGAATTTGTACAAAGATATACAAGAACTCCAATGACTTGAACACCAATGGCTGAGGTAAGTTTCAGAGATGGATCCAAAAATCAATCTTAAGACACTGCAAATTAATAGAATCACAGAACGGCTCTGGTTGGAAAGGGCCTTAAAAGTCATCTAGTTCCACCCCCTTTCTGTGGGCATGGTTGCCATTCATCAGGTGGTGGTTTATTATGGCCAGCCCTCTCTTCATTGATTCATTAAAAATTTCCAACATCCTGCTAGGGCAAGAGGCAATGGGCACAAATTGGAACATAGAAGGTTCCATCTGCACATTTTTATTGTATGGGTGACAGAGTGCTGGCACAGGTTCACTAGAGAGAATGTAGAATCTTTTCCTTTGGAGATCTTCAGAAACTGTCAATACATAGTCCTAGACAAATGGCTCTGGGTGCATCACCCTGCATGATGATGTGTGTTGGACCGTATGACCTCCAGCAATCCCTTCTTATGTCAAACATTCTGTGACTCTGTGATTCTGTACATTTATACCAGTAGTAAGGACAGTTGTCTTAAAATCAGCTAGAAACTGACACTAGCAGCAAGCAGATTCTGAGTTGGTATGATAATAAAAATATCCAGAATAAAAATATCTTTGGATTAAAGTAATCAGCAGTCATCAACAAAGTGACCTTAATTTAAGAAAGGAGCTTCTTAAGATAAATCTCCAAACAGTATACCTAGGACCAGGGAAAATAGCAGAACTGTTTTCAAATAAATGAAATTATACTTTGAAGAAGAAAGTAAGTATGTAATTATTTGAAAAAGGGAACATTTGGAGACATAACTTACACAAAAGTAAGGAAAAGACAGAACTAGCAAAGCATTATGTTATTACTTGTGGAAAAAGTACCAATAAAATCAAATTAAAGAACAAAAAATGTTGTAACAGTTGATACAGGCAATGAAGAGGAAAAGAGAAAGAATCACAGAATCGCCTAGGTTGGAAAAGACCTTCAAGATATCCAGTCCAACCATCCACCTATCACCAATAGTACTCACTAAACCATGTCCCTCAACACAAAATCCAAATGAACAAGTTTTAAATTCAAGATAACTAACTTAGTACTGGAGAAAATCAAATTAATTCAAAATATCTAATCCCATAGCAGTGTTCAAGACTGGGCATTAGGAGTGGGTGGAAGTCAGTGAGACAGATTAATGAAAAGCTTTAAACACTGTTTTTATCTCCTGCTTTTTTGTTGTTGGTTTGTTGTTGTTGTTGTTGTTTGTTTGTTTGTTTTTGGTTTGTTTTTTTTTTTTTTTTTTTTTTTTTTGAGAATTTTCTTATACAAGGACTTTGAAGTACATGATGCATCAATCATATTCATACATAGTATTGAAATTACTTTCCAAAAGATTCACAGAAAACCACATAACAGTAAGAATTACATCTGCTATTGAATGAAGGGAAGACTACTCTGGAAGATTAGGATGAGCGAATAGGAAGAAGTAACTTGGAATAGAAAAACACCATTTTAGTTTGATAATTCAAATCAACAGAAATAGTAAGTTTTCGTAATGTGTACATTAGGTATAGCCATCAAAATATAATACTGAAGTATTAATTCCATCAAAATATAGTCTTTCATATGAGATTAAAAGCTAAATACTTGTATTATTAGAAACATTTAAAGACTATTTTAAGAAGACAACTGTTAAACGTGTAGCCCTAGCTCAGTTCTGTTAGGCTAGTAAATTCTGCTTTTGCTACCTAATAATTCCAATCCTACATTCTGCTTGGGTTTATTTACTATGTAGTATTCATAGATAAATCCTTTCTAATTGTTAATTAGCATAAATAACACTTGTAATATAATTTGAGATACTTTGAAAGTAATTATTGGTAAATCCCAGGTTCATTAGCACAATTTGCTGAGCAGCTTAATCTGAAAGCTTTTCCTGCCAGGAATTCTAAATTGACTATTATGTTTTCCTCAGAATATTGGAATTATGGCTTAACCACAGAATCACAGAATTGCAGAAGATGGAAGGGACCTCTTGAGATGATCTAGTCCAACTCTTCTCCTGAAGAACATTCCCTGGAATAGGTTAAATTGGAAAGAATCAACAGATTTTTAATATCTCCAGAGTAGCAGACTCCAGAACCTCTCTGGGCAGCTTGTTCCAACACTCCGTCACCACCCAAGAACTTCTTTGTTCAGATGGAATTTTCTTTGTTACAGTTCATGTATGTTGCCTCTATTATTGTCACTGGGATACGTCAAAAAGAGCCTGTCCCCATCCACTTGGCTCCCACAATTTTGCTATTATTAAAATTTGTTAAGATCCCATCTCAGTATCCTCTTCTCCAGGCTGAACAGCCCATTGTCTCTCAGTCTTACCTCAAAAGGGAAATGTTCCAGGTCTCTATTTATCTTTCTAGCCCTCCACTGGACTCTCTCTAGAAGTTCCCTGTCTTTCTTGAACTGGGGAACCCAGAATTGGACACAGCACTCCAGATGCGGCCTCACCAGGGCAGAGTAGAGTGGGAGGAGAACTTCCTTTGACCTGCTGGCCAGTCTCTTTTTAATTCACCCCAGGACACCATTGTGAGCACAAGGGCACACTGCTGGCTTATGGTCAGCTTGTTGTCCACCTGTACACCCAGGTCCTTCTCTGCAGAGTTCCTTTCCAGCAGGCCATTGGCTAACCTGTATGGATGTATGTGGTTATTCCTCCCCAGATGTAGAACATTTCACTTGCCTTTGATGAATCTCATGAGGTTCCTCTCTGCCCAACTCTCCAGCCTATCCAAGATCTTGTTCAATGGTGATACTTGCTGTAATTCTCAATTTTACAGAAAGTTAGACTCTACTTCGATATAAATGAAAAATGTGAGTATATTAATATTTAAATAACACCCTATAAACACAAGCTTACTCTCCATCTGTAATTAACATCCAGAGGAAAACAAGGCTCTATGAGGTCTTTAAAGCCCTTCAAGTATTACTCCAAGAATATGACTGATAGGAGTTTTTCTGGAAGGCAAAAATGTTAATTGTTGAAATTCTAATATGACATCGTTATACTCTTCAAGGATGCATCTTCATTAATGTGAACAGTGATTACTGATTCTCTTATGGAACATGAATTTTGTCCTTCAGCTTTGATTTTTTGTCACTGGCAGGTGTGCTGATGTTTTATTTAAATATTATGACAGCATTGCTTCTACTCTTCAAGAGTTTTCAGATCTATAGCATGTCTTAAATGTGATATTTTAAATATTCACTGACGAAGTATCCTGAGGATCACAGAATCATAGACTTACACATAGAATGTCTTGAGTTTCAGCATCCTTATCAAAGGACTGGGACACCTTCCAACAAATCAGATTAGCCAAAGCCCCATCTCACCTGGTCTTGAACACTTACAGGAATGGAACAACTACAGCTCCTCTGGGCAGCACTCTCAATCACCTTCATAATAAAGATTATCTTTCTTATATCTAATTTTTTATTTTGAAACTATTATATCTTGTCCTATAGCTACACACTTTGTTTAAGAGTCTTTCCTTTCTTGTAAACTCCTTTTAAATACTGAAAAGCCATTGTAAGATCACCCTGTAGCTTCCTCTTGTGTAGACTGAACTATCCCAACTTTCTCAGCCTATTTTCACTGGAGAGGTGCTCCAGACCTTTGATGACCTTTATATTCCTTCTCCGGATTCATTCTAATGAGTCGATATATTTCTTATGCTGTGGCCCCCAGAACTGTAGGTAGTATTCTAGGTGTTGCCTCGTGAGAGCAGATTAGAGGGTGGTAATTTCTTCCCTGGACGTGCTAGCTACAGTTCTTTTGACACGGTTTATTTATGAAGGTGAAAGTGCACTTGCCAGTCTACATTGATTTTTTTTCATCCAGCAATATTCTGAGGCAACTAAGTAGAAGTCGAGGCAACTATGTAGCAGTTCAAACCTCCAGCTATGTAGAGTGCATGAGCCTCCCACTGGCTTCCTGGAGCAGCAGTCAGAACAGCTGTGTGAGGTGAGAGCAGGTCGATGATCTTTTCTGCCTTGTGGCCCGGCTACGGGACGAAATATGTAGATTAAAAAGTGACATGGGAGATAAAAAGAAGGAGCGGGGAAACTACAGTTCACCCATGAACAAACAAGTTATTTAAAAGTAAAAAACACAAACTCAAGGCAGCTTGTATCACATGGGGCTAAGTACAAAAAATTGCAAGGCTGGTGTTGCAAGAGGGCATCAAGCTCCCTCGCGGGTGTTGCGAAAGAGGTGTGGACTCCTTTGCTGCTGCAGAACAAAGGACTTTTATTGTAGGTGCTTAGAGCCTTTTATATCCGCGCAACACAACAGTTTTCTCGCACAACCAACACTGGTTACATGTAAGGACTAGGCCCCTTGTGGGTGTTTACGTCCGGCTAAAGTTATTGTTGAGCTTTACCACTCATTAGCAATACAACGACCTTCTTTATCCCACAAGCTGGAGGCAAGAGCGCGAAGGAAAAGAGCAGATGGAGGTGAATCTGTGCCCGAAGCTGCAAGCAAAAACCCTCCCTTGCCTGCTCCACTCCCCTTCCCCCCCCCTTCTCTCGGTTTTCCCCTCAACCCCTTCCCCCGCCCAGAGGAAAAAGGGGTTGATGTGTTGCTATGTACACCAGCAAGGGAATAGAATGTGAGAAACCGTACCTAAAGAGCAGTCGTGAGCTAGTCGAAAGCCTATAGGTGACAGTTGGAGACTGGGGCAGAAAAGGGAGCCTTCTAATTGGTGTCTACTACAGGTCACCTGATCAGACAGAGCCTGTTGATGTTGCTTTCTACCTGCAGTTACAGGAGGCATCATGATTGCAAGCTCTTGTCCTGTTGGGGGAGTTTAACTACCCAGATATCTGCTGGAAAAATCGCACCATGAGCTGCAGGCAATCCAGGAGGCTACAGGCAATCCAGGAGACTCCTGGAATGCACTGAGGATAAATTCCTGAGTCAAGTAATTGACGGGGGAGGAGGGGGGGTGCAACGCTGGACCTGTTGCTCACCAATGCATGTAAAGTGATCAGTGACATCAGAACTGGACTGTAGTGATCATGCTACGCTTGAGTTCATGCTCTGCAGGGATATGAAACAGACAAAGAGTAAAATTAGGAAGCTAAATTTTAGAAAAGAGAAAATCCAGCTCTTCAAGGAGATAGTCAGCCAAATACTCTGGGAAACTGTCCTCATGGGTAAGGGTGTAGAGCAGAGCTGGCAGATTTTAAGGAGATTTTCCTCGGAATGCAAGAACTTTCCATTCCCTACAAGTCAGGAAAGGAAAGCAAGAGAGCGATGTGGCTGAACTGGGACTTGCTGGTCCAACTGAAGTGCAAGAAGAAAATGCACAGGCATTGGAGACAAGGACAGGCATGATGGGAAGTGTATAAGGAAGCTTCTAGGCTGAGTAGAGCTGGGATCAGGGAAGCCAAGGCCCAGCTCAAACTAAACTTGATTAGAGAAGCCAAGAAGAACAAGAAAGGCTTCTGCAGGTACCCCAATCAGAAAAGAAAAATCCAGATGGGCATACGCCCCCCCTACACTCCTTCCCCCCATCCCAAGTGAGTGACACAGTCAGACTGGTAAGAGACGAGGAGAATGCTGAGGTACTTTTTTGGCTCAGTCTTCCCTGATAACTGCTCATAATACAGTCCTCAAATGTTTGGTTTTAGAGGAGGGGGTTGGGAAGCAGCCTCCCTCCCACTGTAAGTAAAGACCAGCTTCATGACCACCTGAGGAATCAGAACATCCACAAGTCTACAGGTACCAGTGAGAAGCATCACTGAGTCCTAGTGGAATTGGCTGATGTGGTTGCCAAGCCACTCTCTATGATATTGAAGTCATGGCACTCAGGTGAAGTACCTTGTGAAAAAAAAAAGGAAACAACAAACCCATTTTTTTTAAAGGGTAAAAAAGATGACCCCCAGGAACTACCAACCTGTCCATCTCACCTATGAGCTGATGAAGTTCACAGAATGGATTCTCCATGAAGCTATGCAAAGGCACATGAAAGGCAGGGAGAAATAGCATGACTTCACCAAGGGCAAACCATACTTGTCCAACCTGGTGGCCTTCTGTGATGGTGCCACTGGTCAATAGACTGGGGAAGAGACACTATTGTCATCTATCTGGACTTCAGTAAGGTCTTTGACATGGTAGACCACAATATCTGTCTCTCCAAATTGAAAATATATGGATTTGATGGGTGGACTGTTAGAAGAATTAGCTGCAGGATCGAATCCAGAGGGTGGTTGTCAGTGATTCAACATCCAGAGATCAGTGATGAATTGTGTCCCCATTGGGTCAGTAATGGGACTGATAGTCTTTAATACCATCGTCAGTGACACTGACAATGTGATTGAGTGCACTCTCATCAAATCTGCTGATGACACCAAGATATGGGGTGCAGTCAACACACCGGCGGGATGGGATGCCATCCAGAGGGACCTACACAGGCTTGAGCAGTGGGCTCAGGTGAACCTCATGAAGTTCAACAAATCTAAATGCAAAATCTTGCATTTGGGTCACGAGAATCCTTACTGTTAATACAAACTGGGATGAAAGGATTGAGAGCAGCCCTGCCAAAAAAGACCAGGGGGTATTGGTGAATAGCAACCTGAAAATGAGCCAGCAATGTGCCCTTGCAGCCCAGAAAGCCAACCATATCCTGGCCTGCATCAAAAGAAGCATGGCCAGAATGCTGAGGGAGGTGATCCTGCCCCTCTGCTCTGTGCTGGTGAGGCCTCCTCCAGAGTACTGCATTGAGATGTGAAGTCCTCAGTACAGGAGAGACATAGACCTGTTGGAGTGTGTCTAGAAAAGGGCTACAAAAATGATCCAAGGAATGGAACACTTCCTCTATAAGGACAGGCTGGAGTTCTTCAGTGTGGAGAAGATAAAGCTGCAAGGTGACCTGGTAGTGATCTTTCTGTATCTATAGGGGAGCTACAGGAAAGAAGGAGACAGACTCTTTATCAGATTCTGTGGTGATAGAACAAGGGGAAATTGCTTCAAACTCAGTGAGGGTAGATTTAGGTTAGATATAAGAAAACAATGTGTTTCAGTGAGGGTGGTGAGGCACTGGAACACATTGCCCAGTGATTTAGTTGGTGCTCCATCCCTGCAGACTTTCAAAGTGAGGCTGGATAAGGCCCTGGGCAACTTGATGTAACTCTGGTGTCTCTGTTTATTGCAGGGGAGTTGGACTAGATGGCTCTCAGAGGTCCCTTCCAACTCTAAGGATTCTATGTTTCCATGAGGTCTGTTCTCTATCCATCCATCTCTCAGTCTTCATTGATGTTTAGCATTCCCCCCGTTGAGGGGAATGCCTTGTTAAACTTTATGGCTGCTTTACAGCTTCACCTCAAATATGAATTCTGTTTCTTGTGTACATTAACTGTGGATAAGCCCCTTAGGTGCTTGGGGATGAAATTAAGCAAAATAAGTGTCTCCAGTCTTTGTCATATTGGTAGGATGATTTATGAAAATAAAGAACATAAATCTCTTTAATGGTGGATTTGTAACTCATCTCTTTTTAGCTAGGTGTTACAAGAGCACCTAGGTCTCTTTCTTGTTCATGAGGAGTTACTTTATCGGCTTTTTAGGCTGAAAGCACGTATTGCTACCTTATACTCAATTTTTCTTCCACCAACATCTCAGTGTCTTCTCTGTCAGGCTGTTCCCTATCCTCTTGTTTTCCATCCTGTATTTATGTTTGCAATTGTCCTAACCCATGTGCAAGGCCTTGCATTTGGACTCGTTGAAGTTCATGAGATTTTCACATCTACCTCTCTCAAGCCCTCTGAATGGCATCCTTTCCCTCCAGCATTCTGGCTTGTACCACACATCTTGCTGTCATCCAAAAATGTAGTGGGTTATACTCAAACCCACTGTTCAAATCACTGTATTGAATAGCACTGGTCCCAATACAAATACTACTCATCAATTTCCTTTGGTTGGTGAACTTTTGATCACAATTCCATGAGTATGACCATGCAGCCAATTCCTTATTCACTTAGTGAAATATCCATCAAATCTTTTTATCTCCAGTTTGGAGACAAGGATGTTGTGCAGGAAAGTCCCCTATCAAGGTCACAGATGGATTTAGAGATATCTGTGTCAATTACTTTGCACAGAAATAATAATAATAATAATAATAGTAATAATAATAGTAATAGTAATAAAAGCTTGAACAAGTAAATGCTGGCCTGTGTGTTTGTAGAGAAACCATGGAATGATGTGTATGAAAATCTCTAAAAATGTTATCTCAATAGAACAGAGAGAGAAATTTTAAACGTAAATTACTGGTAGGAATACTTCTAAAATTCCAAAGTATGTAGGAAGTAGGAACATTTCCAATAAGCTTGAAGATGATCACAGAATCACAGAATGGCCAGAGTTGGAAGGGACCTCAAGGATCATGAAACTCCAACCCCCCTGCCACATGTAGGGCCGTCAACCTCCACATCAAATACTGGACCAGGCTGCCCAGGGCCCCATCCAATCTGGCCTTCAACACCTCTAGGGACGAGGCATCCACAATCTCTCTGGACAGCCTGTTTCAGCACCTCACCACTCTCTCTGTAAAGAATTTTCCCCAGCTATCTAATCTAAATCTTCCCTCTGTCAATTTAAAACCATTTCCCCTTGTCCTGCCTGATGATAACAGGCATAAAGAAAGAAAATAACAGGAGAAACAGAGGAGACTAAGGATTCATGGAATGACACTGCAGCAGATGTATTATAGTAAGAGAAGGAAAATATTACGTAATAGTATTTTGAAAAATCCACTATCTGACTTTCAATATAAATCTGGATTCATTTCATAAATTAGGTCTACAGTCCTTGTTTCCCATCCTACCTTTTACAAAATTTCTCAGATGACACTGGATAAGTGTAGGTAAATCCAGGATGACATTACACTCATTGCTTGTGGGTATAAATCTCTCTTTCAGAACTGTAATTTTTAGACAGGTATTTTCCTACCCGATTTTCTGCCTCTTGTCATTCTGTAGGAATTAACAGGAAATACAGGAATGTTGGTCTAAGTACCAGCAGCTAATATATCTATACAAGCCACATTTCTTCAACAGCACAGGATAACTCTTAGGTTACAGATCTGATTTGGTTTTGGTCAGTGAATGAAGAGATTTTACAGCTATTCCAAGCTCCGTTTACTCATAAAACTACAGGTTATTTTGGTTTCAAAATATCTTCCCAAGCTCTTGATTACATACCGGAGCTCATGTAACTTGATTCTCCATTATGAACACTTCCCTGTGCTCCTAACCATATGTATTCTCTGACTATATCTGTGTCTAAGAGCTAGACAAAAAAAGACCTTGTATTCAGAAGTGTTAAACATGCATATCTCTGCATGCTAATTCTGTCTATTTTGTGCTACTGTCTACATGACTTACACATGGTCTGATTTCATTTATCTCTTGATGAAATTTGTTTCAGCCTCATGTGTACCACATTATTTCAATACTATTCGACATTTTGAGTAAAGATGCTATAATGATCTATTAACCAAATAATTTTCTCCCACTCATAAATTCCAACACTACATATTATTTGTCTTATTCCAGCACTAAGGCTTACAGATGTTAGTGATTATGTAGCCCTCCAGTGCCCAAATAAATAAATGTCTAAACTGCAGGTTTTCTCCTCAGGAACTGGCAGGCTTCATAGACTTTGCTGCACTTCATTCATTTTCTGGCTCAACTAGAACATAGAACATCCAGTTGAAAGGCTTTCTAAATGTACACAAACAATTATTTTAATATCTTCCCTTCTTGTCATCCATCATATTTCTGTCTTTCCATCTTTCTAAAGATCAGTTTTCCTTCTTTATTTTTGTATTATTATTTGCATAATGGTCTGTAAGATCCGTGATCTGCATGGTAAAGAGCTTTGCCATCCATATTTACATACATTTTGATCAAGAGCGTTAAATTCACCAGCAACTCCTGAAATATTTACCGAATGAGATTATTTCTGGATAGTGTTCAAGTATCTCTATTAGATGAGGGCTTTCAATTGGTGGATCAATAATACACATAGAAAAATATGTAAAATGTGAAGATAACTATTTGATCATTAGAAACTAACATATTTCTTTGAGTTAAAAATGGCTGTCATACAGCTTGAAAACTGAGGAAAGAATATGGATTGTGGAATGAAAAAACATTTTTCTTTTGAGTTGTGTTTCTTCCTCCTGAGTTATTCACTCATGGAGTTCTGTAGATAAACTGTTCCTGGCTAAGTTTAACATTTGTCATAGTTACCTCCTAAGATTTTGTGTTGTTAAACTACCATTTCAGCTTCATATGAAAAGCTAAAGCAAATCAAAATGAAGATAAATGAGCAGATTAAGTCACAGACATTTCTAGGAGGTAGGTAAATAATCAACACATAATTTTCATGGCCTCTTAACAGTCCTCCCTGTGGCTGCAAATCTTGGTGCAATTTATTTTGTAACACAATAGAAGAAAAAATTCAGTTGACAATATTTAATATGAATAAATATATGATAATCAAAGAAGAACCATGCAAACCAAAGCCTGTTTCAGAATTTGGAAACAAGACCATTTCGCAGAGCTTGCTAGTGCAGGTGTGCATGAGAGTATATCTAATAGATTAATGCATTGAAAGGAGTATTCTCATTGAGTTTCTGTACATAAAGAAAAAAAAATGTCGTGTGCAGAGTGAACACCAGTATGTTATATAACTGGGTTTGATCCAACTAGTGTTTAGGGTTATATATTTATTTTTATTTCCACTGGGTCATGTAGAATATCATGTACTGTATTCTGTGAATTTAACTATTTATTATGATTATTTACTTTGCCTGCAGTTAATTATAATGAAACCTTTGTGCAACTGTAGAAGTGCTACAAGTCAACCTAAAACATTACTTCATCCTCTTCTGTAGGGTAGCTGAATTTTATTTTGCTTTCCTTTTATTTATGAAATGTATCATGTATACTTCTCTGAGGATGTAACTGAGGCTTTATGTAAACAGTGGTTATTCTTAAGAACGCTAAATAAGTTGTTGTTAGATGATAAGGAAGTCTTGCAGTATTTGATCACCAGTCCCCTAAACAATTCCATCCAGCATAAAGGCAATGTTTCCACAAAAGTAACAGCCTTCTCAAAGCTTCCAATAAGTCCAGTCTTTCTTTAGCTGCTACTCATCCCGTTCAACACACTCCCCACCCTTATTTTAGCTAGTTTGTATTGTGTGTGTTTCATTTCAAGTCATGTAGTACATTGAAATATTTCATTCCTTAATTAGAGTACACTTCTTTCCAAAATAAGATATGAAATTCCACAGACCAAATGTTCCATTTTTGTGCTGCTGCCTTCATTTTAGGTAGCTTTACATTAAAGTGAATATTGCTATTTGCTTACAAATCAGCTGCATAATTTGTGAGCTAAGAAGATTTGAGTTACACATGAGGGACACTTCAAATAATGTGGAGATTAAGCAGTGAATAGATGGCTTATTAGGGTGGTATTTTGTGTTGTTTTTCAATCTTTTTGTTTTTTAAAAAATATATGTTATTAACTATGTCATCTTTGTTTTCTGTATGTGTAATTTTTGATTGTTTGAAGCACCTTCAAATTTTCAAACAGGCAACTTACGTTCATCAAGGATACATAGTCACTTTGCTCAGTCAACTTAGGTAGAGTCGCTGTTACACACACAAAAATTCAAAATCCACAGATAATAAGTTCTCATTATTTCAAACATATTTTAAATATTCATTTTTCTGGAGAAGTTTTCTTGTCATTATTATTCATAGAATCATAAAATCACAGAATTGCTCAGCTTAAAGATCATCAAGTCCATCTAACAACCCTCTGCTAAATCATGTCTCTGAGCACCACATCCAAGCGGTTTGTAAACACATCCAGGGATGGTGGACCATCCTCCTCCCTGAGGAGACTATTCCAGTGCTTAACAACCCTTTCCGTAAAGAACTTTTTCCTGATATCCAAATTGAACCTATCCTGGCACAACTTAAGGCCATTACTCTTTGTTCTGTCACCTGTAACCAGGGAGAGGAGATCAACCCCGCTCTCACTGTAAACACCTTTCAGGTATTGAAAGGGAGCAGTAAGGTCTCCCATCAGCTTCCTCTTTCCCAGACTAAACAGCCCCAGTTCCTTTAGTCCGTCCTCATAGAGCATATTCTCCAAGCCCTTCACAAACCTTGTTGCCCTTCTTTGGACCTGCTCCAGCACCTTTCTGTACTGAGGTTCCCAAAACTGAACACATACTCAAGATTTGTTATTTTTTTTAGATATTTTTTCTAATAAGTTTATGCATTTTCAAAAATTTCAGATTCATGGTTCTTAGATATGTTTATTCTGGACTTAGGCACTAGATATTCATTAAACCATTTCAGTAGACTTTCAACACTGTTCAGTATCGCAAAATCACAGAAAGGCCAGGGTTGGAAGGGACCTCAAGGATCATGAATCTCCAACCCCCCTGCCACATGTAGGGCCACCAAATTCCCCATTTAATACTAGACCAGGCTGCCCAGGGCCCCATCCAATCTGGCCTTCAACACCTGTAGGGACAAGGCATTCACAACCTCTCTGGGCAGCCTGTTCCAGTACCTCACCACTCTCTGTGTAAAGAACTTCCACCTACATCCAACCTAAATCTTTCCTTCCTCAACTTAAAACCATTTCCCCTTGTCCTGCAGTTATCAACTCTTTCAAAGAGTTGACTCCCTCCTGTTTATACGCTCCCTTTAGGAATTGAAAGACTGCAATGAGGTCACCCTACAGCCTTCTTTTTTCCAGGCTGAACAAACTCAGCTCCCTCAGCCTGTCTTCATAGGGGAGGTGCTCCAGTCCCTTGATCACCTTTGTGGCCCTCCTCTAGACCCTCCCCAATACCTCCCTATCTCTCCTGTACTGGAGGCTCCACACTTGGACACAATATTACAGATGGGGCCCCACAAGAGCAGAATAGAGGGGGACAATCACCTCCCTGTCCCTGCTGGCCACCCCTCTTTTGATGGAGCCCAGGATACCATTTGCCTTCTGAGCCGCAAGGGCACATTGCTGGCTCGTGTTAAGTTGTTCACCTATCAGGACCCCTAGGTCTTTCTCCACAGGGCTGCTCTCAAGGGCCACTCCTTCCAGTATGTATGGATTCCAGGGTTTCCTCTGGACCAAATGCAAAACTTTACACTTTGCTGTGTTGAGCCTCATCAGGTTCATGTGGGCCCACCTTTCAAGTCTGTTGAGGTCCCTCTGAATGGCATCTCTTCCTTCTACCGTGTCAACTGCACAGTATATTTCCAAGCTTACATTTATATTTGCATTTGTAAATGCTAAGCCAGGTAAGGAATTATCATCACAGTGAGATAAAAAGATTAGAACCTTTTTTAGAAAAGTTTTAAATATTTGTCAGTGTGGTAAATTAAATTTCCTAGTGAGTGGATGTCAAAGTAGTGATTTCGAAGTTCTCATCACTGCAATGTTCATTATCCATGGTAGATTCAGCATTTGCAAATAAAGTAATGAAAACTGAGAAAATTAAGTCAAATTTATAAGTTATTTTAAATAGAAATTTTATTAGAATACAAATAAGTTGAAATATATTGTATGGATTGTTTCTTCGTGGTGTAATATCTTTCCCACTAAAAACGGTGAGAATGAACAAAAGCAGAGAGATGTGAAAACCAGAATACTGAAGGTGAGGGAGGAAAATGACCAGGAGAACTACTATGTTTCTGTCATATTTCTGTTTTAATTCTAGGGGATTTGAAAAAGAAACAGAAAATAAAAAATTAAGTACAAGTTCACTTCTGTGTCATGTTTATGCCATACATGAATTTCTGTAGTTATTAAAGAGTTATTTGAGCCAAACAAAGTGTTCCTTTTCATGGGCTAACATGTTTGTATTTAAGTATTTCTGCTGGGCTCTGAACTATACATATGCAATTGAGTTGTTTGATGACAAGTGGTGGAAAACCATATCTGCAAAAAAATATTGTTTATCTGGGAAAACATTTCAATGAAAGATTCATTGAATAAGAAAGCAGTGAATACAGCATCAAATATATCTTTGTAATGGAAATGACACTGTATTATATGAGCAACAAAAGCTTCTTACTCTATTAGGTTACTTATGAAAAAATACAAGATAAGTATATCTTATTAATGTTGATTCCTTTTACCACCAAAATATTTTTAAATCATTGAATCATAAAATATTTGATGATATTTCTCAAATTATTTAGAAGTTAGGAGGTCTGTTGAATGACCAAAGCTTCCTGAAAGATTAATTTAAATTAGACTATAAATCAGAGTGGTGGTTAGTTAGTTTTGAAAGGGGCAGAATATGAGGGATTATTCCAAGCAATATAGACATCTTCACTAGAGACACCTGTATGCTGAGCTGTCTGAACTATATTTAAGACCACAGGGGAGAACAAAACACTTTTACTCTGTGTTATGTTTTTTGATAAAATAAATCATAGAATCATAACTTGCAAACCTCTGGAAGTTCTAGTTTAACTTTCAGCTCAAAGCAAAATCAACTACATATCTTCCTAAAGGCTACATACAGTCATGTTTTGAGTATCTCCAGGAATGGGGACTCAGAGCCTCTAATCCAGTGTCTGACGTTCCACATGAAAACGTTTTCTTTATACCAAATCTGAATTCATGTGTTTCACCGTTCACTGTTTCTTCTCTTTTCACTCCACTGTAATTAAGACAAACTGGCTCTGTACTTCTCTACTAGCTAATTGAGTACAATAAGATTTTCCCTCTGATTTTCCCTTCTTCAACCTGCATAGATGCAATTCCTTCAGCTTCTCCTTATATCTCATGTGCACCAGCCCCTAAATCGTCTCGGCATCCCACCGAATCACTTCCATATGCCTATGTCCTTCGACTCAACTTATAAATCAGCTATGGTTCATTTTAATGTGCCTATTTGTCATGATTATGAAAACTAGAAAAGCAACTGAAATACAGATGGCTACTATACACATATATGTATCAAAAAACTAGGAGATATATTCAATTCTACATGCTAACTATATTCTGCAGACACAAAGAAAAAGTAAAGAGAAAGAAAATTCTGGAAAATGTATCTTGAAGTACCAGACCATGAACAAGGATCAGCATGAATGAAGACAAAGGACTGTAAAAACATACCCAGAAATTTAACAGTTTTGATCTGTTACCAGAAAATAATGAAAAAAAAAATCATCTCAAAAAAATAGATAAAGAAAAAACCATCCACCCACACACTCAAAAGGTATAGAAAACAAAAATGTATGTTAACAAAACGGACAACGATGCTAATAGGGTATTGATAAAAGGACCGAAGAAGGGCAAAATTGAGGCACAGATAAGGAAATAGAGAATTGTAATGCAATATAAATATCTACAACTGAAAATAATATTAAAAATTTCCAGAATGGTAGTTATTTTTGAAAAAAAAAAAAACAAAAAACCCTACATTTTGGATAGGAACTATATGTCTAAATATCTTTCTCTTCTTTTCCCTCCCAGACAACATATGATTTTATCATCGTATTGAGTGAGCACTGTTTTTCATTTACTATAAGCATTGTATTGTGTTTTTACAAAAAATGCCAATTTGAATGTGGCAAATTCAGTTAAAGATTTTCAGTGTGACATGAGAAAAACACTAAAATTAATCTTTTCCATGCACTAATGGATTGAATGACAAACAATCTAGTCTCAACTGAGACTCTTGTCAGGATTTATTGACTTATTGATTACAGATTGGTATTGTCATAAAAAGTAAAGTTCAAAAAAAAAAAAAAAATCAGCAAGACAAATTTCATAAATCAGCCTCATCCTAAGGAGCTAATGTTAAAAATTTTGAAAAGGTGGAAAAGTCTAACCAAATTCTTATATATTTTTAATCCTACAAAGATTCCTAAATATAGGAAAAAAGTACTGAATATCAAATACATATAAAAAATAATAGAAAAAGAGCAGGTTTTCAGTTTCTTATCCAGTCAGTGCCTTTCTGTATTTGTATGTGCTTAACTGATATTATGATTCTACGTCTGAAATTATTTAGTGGTGTGCCATAGTCTGAGAACTGTACTTAAGATTTTTCATGTTATAACATTTTAATAGTTAAGTCTTTTATCTTTATTTTTTATCATTTCTACAGAAGCAGGAAATTTCCTAAATCAGAGAAAATGGTAGGAAGTAAAGAAAACGTGGTTAAAAAATAGTAGTTATTTGTCTGAGATTACTATAGGTTTATAACCACTTATAAAAACAAATCAGTTTTAGATTATGAGTAATTATTTGAGTTGTAAGAACTGAGTGCTTTTCACAATTTAGACTGTAAAGTTAAAAAATCACTTATTCAGCCACAGCTTTTGCCCTTCAAATACAAGTAAATCAAACCATAGTTTTAAAAGGACTTTTGATGCGATGGTTTAAAAATATAATAATACATGATACAAATATTGAACAAGAGAACTTACAAAACTTGGCTTGATGGAGTTTCTCTTCTGTGGATTTTTGATGCCTAATACTACGATCATATTTACACTACAGTATTTTCTGCAGTAGGAACAGCAATTAATCTCTATCCTGTTTCATGAAAATCTTAGTGATTTTTTTTGAAATATGTCTTTACTGTGAAATTTGATAAAATGAAGCTATAAATTTTGAAATTATTGGAGTGAGAAGAAGCAAGCTGAAATTCATAGCGTTTTGAAACTCAGTTCAGCATCGAGTTTCATTGATGTAGATTGGAGCTTCTATTGGATTGTTTTATACAAGTAATAATATGTGAAATGCTCTTCAAAGTATAATTTTTATGACATCAATTTATGTTATTGTTGAATTATTTTTCTTTTGGATAGTTCATTTTGCAACATAAGGAATTAATTTTGCTTTGATTCTAGCTGTTACACTGACTTCATGATGGAAATAACGTTATGCATTTTATTATATATTGTGTTCCTTTACAGTCATCACTTAATGCAAGTATTCCAACAGTCTGTGAATTTTATGACGTATTTTCTCAGCCATTCTCTTCTTTTTGTTTTACTTTATAGTTTCTGCATTGAAAATGCCCTATAATATACATGGAATTCATACTGTGACAGCAATGATATTACAATATATTTCATTGATATTTTTTAAATATTAAGTTCAGAATATTGACCTAGTTTATTTGTTTGTTTGTTTTCACATAGCTCTAAATACTTCTACCATTTGGTAAATCCTGTGTAATTTCGTTAATTGCAATAGAATTGCAAAATTTATCCATCAGTACACATATTATCCCATCATCTTCATAAGCTTTCTCATATGGCAAGTGTTGAATGAGGAGTGTTGCAATGCAAAAATGTCCATGTGTACATAGCAGGTAACTATATTCTGTTGTTGTGATAATGTTTAGAAAACCAACAAATCAAGCTAAAAGGAGGAAAAAAAATCCCTAGCTCTTTTGCTGACTTCCTATCCGGTGATCTAGTGCAAATTTAGTGACATTGAATTAAGATATCCATACCCTTTCCCTTTTGATATTTATTTCATCCAGACACATAAATACCATGGTTCTATTGTATTTTGATATTTAATTTTCAACATGTTTCAAATAAATAGGGATAGATTATCATGTGTGTTAGCAAGATACTGTAAAATTAGATTTTAATTAGTTTTATCAGGAGAGCACTTTGGCAGCAAAAGTATTTGTTCAACTTCTTGAGTGCCTCAGAAAAGTTATAAACTGAATAAAAATCAGGATATTGCACAGGATTTAAAAAATAGAATTTCTACTTGTGTGTTGAATTGTATTATTTCAATTGAACTATTTCATGCCTGCAATTCAAACTAAAAATAATATGAGCTGGAAGTACAAAACTGAATTTCTATGGATAAGAATCAAAGAAAGGGCTGACAAGGCAGGCATACTAGGTCTGCTGTAGACCATTCAACCAGGATGAAGAGACAGATGAGGTGTTCTACAAGCAACTAGCAGAAGTTGTGTGATTGCCAGACCTTTTCTTCATGGGGGACTTCAACTTCCCTGATATATGCAGGGAATACAAGAAGAAGCAGTCTAGGAGGTTTATAGAGTGTATGGAAGATAACTTCCCTCTGCAGCTGGTGAGGCAGCCTACCAGGGGAGATGTCCTGCTACACCTGCTGTTCACAGAGAGGGTCTGGTGGGAGATGTGGAGGTCATGAACTGTCTTGGACAGAATGACCATGAAATGGTAGAGGATATTTTTTCACAAGTTTCTGTTTGTGTTCTCTGGTCAGATATTGTTCTATGGACAGTGCTAAGGCTAACTACACTCAATACTTTTTCATATTATTCCATTTGCCACAGTTTGCTACAGGGTGTTCGCACTGTGACCAAGCACACGGATAAGATTCACTCACATTGCTCCTTCTTCAATTTGATTAGTCCCAGCTCCCTATTCCTCCCCATATGTCAAGCCTTCCAGTCCTTTAATCATCTGTGTGGGCATTCATTTGATGCTCTCCAGTATGTTCATGACACATGCGCCAGGGAGCCCAGAACTAGATACAGTACTCTAGATACAAAGTAACTGGTGTCCATTAACACCACTTCATATTCCAGCCAACAGTTTAAGGTAAATACTCTTCTCCTCTACTCTGCTCTGGTGAGGCCACATCTTCAGTACTGTGCCTAGATGTGGGATCCTCAATTCAAGAAAGACAGAGAATATCTAGAACATCTAGACAGAGAACATCCAGTGGAGGGCCACAAAAATGATTAGGAGCTGGGGGCATCTCCCTTATGAGGAGAGGCTGAGAGATATGGGATTGTTCAGCCTGGAAAACAGAAAACTGAGAGGGCATCTTATCAATGCCTATAAATATCCAAAGGGGAGTAGTCAAGCGGATGGGGCCAGGCTCTTTTTGGTGGTGTCCTGAAACAGGACAAGGAGCAACAGGTACAAACTTGAACAGGAACACTTGAAGTTCCAGAACATTGGAAAGAACTTCTTTACTTGGAGGGTGACAGCACTGGCACAAGCTGCCCAGAGGCTTTGTGGTTTCTCCTTCTCCAGAAATATTAAAAATCTGTTGACACTTTCCTGAGTAACTTATTCCAAGTAATCTCCTTTAGCCAGGGGTTTGGACTAGATGATCTGTAGAGGTGCCTTCCAGCCCCTATAATTCTATGATTCTGTGATTATAATCTTAATCACTCTCTGAGCCCAGTGTCTCTGACAGTTTTCAATATACTTACTGTTGCTTTATCTAGTCTATACTTTGTCAATTTTTCTATGAAAATGTTGGAAGTCTTGTTAAAGTGAGTATAATATCCATGGTTCTTCAACCACCAAGCCAGTAATATTATTGTAGATTTCTATCTGGCTGGCTCAGCATTTCTTATTAACAAATCACGGCTCACTACTTCCAGTCACTTTTTCATATTTCGAGATGTTTCCCAAAAGGATTTTTGCAAGATGAACAAGAAAAGATTGATCAGCTTGTAGCATTCTGCATCTCTGCTGTATTTCTTGAAGATAGGAGACGCATTTCCTTTCTTCCAGTAGCTCGCCTAGTAACCCCAGCCTTTCAGCTGTGTCTGACAGTGGCGCACAGTGACATTGATTAGTCTCTTGTAGCATTCCATCAGATCCTGAGGAATTGCATATGTCCAGTTCATTCAAATGTTCTCTAGTCTGATCCTCCACCACTGAGATTAATTCTTTATTGCTCTAGATTTTCCCACTGGTCTGGGATTCTTAGATGCAAGTCTCAGTGAGGCAAGAAAAAAGAAACAACCCTCTGGCTTTTTCATGTGCTTGTCACAAAGGCCACCAACTCATTAGCAGAGGACCTGTATCGTCCCTAGTCTCCTTTTGCTGCTGATAAACCTAAGAAAGGCATAACACATCTGTGTTTGGAATTTGTCATTAATGCACTGTAGAAAATTTCTGAGTTCTTGTGATCTGTTCTGTCCTGCCAGTAGATCTTGAGGTTGTTCAAGTCCCCAAGCAAACCAGAACCTGAAAATATGAGGCTTCTTCCAGTTGTCTGAAGGGCACATCTACTTCTACCTCCTTGTCAGATAGTCTCTAGCACTCACCTCATCACCCACACACCTTCTAATCCCATTACATATGCTCTCACCTATCTCATGGTCTTTCTCCTAGGCAGGGCTCCGTGTACTACAGCTGCTCCTTCATATCAAGGTCAGGTTTGTCCTGGTCAGTTTTCATAAATAAGTGTATCTAGCATTCTATTGCAGCCCTCCAGTTGTGGGAGCTATTCACATCTTTCTTACCCAACTGAGATCATAGTTCTGCTAGTTCATTCAGATCTCTGTTTCTCCCTGTTTGTTGTACACATAACTGTCTAAGCATTATGGTACTAAAATGGCAATGTATGACAATATTATTGATATAGTTAATGAGGTTTCTCTCCATTCAGTATGTAATTTGTACTATTATCTCATTAAATCATTAATCAGACCAAAAATAATTTGTCTGCATATATACATATATATATATACATACATATATATATATAATGTTCTCTTTTGTCCATAATATTTTGTGTATAATAATAAACCATCTGGTGGAAGGATGAAAGGAATTGCAGAGATATTTAGATAACAGTAAAGAAATGTAATTGATTTCTACTTGAAAAACTTCTTCATACATCCCTCAAGCAAACTGTTGATACTCTTACTGCAAAACACTTCTGTAGTATAAAAATCTTTTTATTTGAATTCTGACTTCAGTTTTCCAAATTTGAATGTGTCTGTGAACTTTTCAAATGCAAGCAGACTTATATTAAGTTTGATAAATTTTGGCAAACAAGATAAAAGAGCCGTCATGGAAATCTTCATAAACTGGCTGAACCTTCTGAATGGGACATCAAGCCCTGTTTTTCCCTTTTGGCAAAGCACTCATCACAGATCACATTCAGGAATGACAAATGTTAAGGTCTCTGCATAATTAAGTCAGTACAGAAATCTTGACTCTGAAATCCTGAAAATATTCTGTGATACTTAGCCTTTTCATGCTGTGATACATGGTAGCTTAGCTAACATTACAAGAGTAAAGAGATCACAAATGTGCCGCAGAAGTCACATTTCCTGCTAGGTAAAGTGCTAACTAAGGATATACCCTGTTAAATTGTTTTACAAGCCTTAGGATACTGACTGTTTTAGAAAGACTTTTCAACAAATGTTTTCATTTGTATTCAGAGAGATTATTTTTTTTAACAAGAAATTAATTCAGGCAAGACAATGTTTTTCTTGTTTGTTTGTTTATTGCTATTGTTCTTTCTTATCTATAAAGTACTATTAAATTTCTTAGGATGGAAGTTCCATGCTTAGTCTCTATAGGTAACCCATAATGAAATAAATATGTAATTAAACTTTCCAACTAAATTTTCAGTGTCGTAGAATTAACCCAGGTCTTGTCCCCACCTAAAGGATCTGATTGTAGGTTAGATGTTGAAAATAAAAAATAAATTGTAGCAATTGTTTAGCTATTGACGCACACAAATTGGTCCCGTAATTCCTAAATGTGTTAAGACAGATAAATTAAAGTGTGGAAAAATAAGACATATTTTACTATCTTTTCAGAGTCTTCAACACGTTTTAGCAAAACGCATACAGATATGATCATAGTTGTACTGGATTTCCCCTATATGCCTTGACTTTGTGTGGGAAAATAGTCATATTGACTTTAAGGGGAGAATGTAGATTTTATCATTTTCTCTGACTTCGAAGGTAGTGTAAAGTGATTACTGTCAACTTAAGTAAAGGCAGGATCTAGACCCAAGATAATATTTTATAAAGGCACGTGTCTTTCTTTGGCTAAATACATACTTTTCCCTTTGCATAACTCTCAGGTGTATGTTGTTGATGCTCTGAAATATGCTCACTTTTTGGGAGAAGTCATGTAAGGTCATTTTGTAAGATTTCAGTTTGTAATGCTTAAGATGTTTTTGTCAGATAGCTTCTTAAAGGTTAAAATGTGTTCATCGTACAGTTTTGTTGAATACTTTTATTTTATATTCAGAGTTATTTGAGAAACAAGATTATTTTCTAATAGGTATCTGTCAACTTAATTCTAAATTATCTTTTTTTTTTAGGTAACTATAAATTCTGAAGAATTTTAGTTAAGTATTTTTAATTTAAAACAATAATATCAGCAACATGTTGCATCGTAGCAAAATAGACTTAAGTGATTTTTATGATACAGATCAGGAGAAATATAGAACCTACTATATTATTGAAATTTCAATTTTGATTTTATATTACAATTTAATTATAACACAACATTTACAAAATATATATACTTTATTACATTTGTTCAAAAACTTTTTTCCCCTAATTTAACCAATTAGATAATATTTGTCAAAATTGAATTTGGAAGTTGAAATGTCTATGAACTTACTGAGATATTTGCTTCTATTTGGAAGTATAGCTTATGAGATAGTCTGAATGAATTTTAGCTGGAGATGAAGTAAAAAAGCGTTTTGAACAAATCTGTAGAAGTGTTATGTAGTAAGAAATTCAAGGAGAGAGATAGGGCAACATTCAAATTTCAGAAATTATAGAAAGATCTCTGGGTAATCTATTCCACTTCTTGATTCTTGTTATAAAAAGCTTTCCTTTATACTCAGTGTGACCCTCTCTTAGTTCATATCCCTTATCTTGTGTTCTCCATGCACCACTACAAAGAGCTCACTCTGTCACCTCCCTAGGACCTGCTATTAGAGCCCAATAATAACGGCGCCTTTTCACTGAATTCATTCCAGCTTATAAATGTCTTTTATTAGTAGTACTATTATTTATTTATTTATTCATTCTATATATCTAATATAATATATATATATTAATATTATATATATAATTATATAACATATATATTTAATATATATATTAATGTTATATATATTTATTATATATTATATATAATATTAGATAATATAAATATTATATATTTATTTATATATTTTGAGTGGCCAGTGTGGAAATTTGTATGCAACACTCTAGAAATCAGAGAAATGCAACAATCTAGAAATCAGCAGAAACAAAACAGTAAGGGAAGGACTGGAGAATAGACCTTTCCCTTCCACCATGACTCTGAAACTGTCACCTTTCGCTTCTGCTTGCTCTTATTTCGGCAGAGCTCTGCCTTTTCTTGGATTGTAACATCTACCTCCGAAGTCAGAAATGTTTTGATTTTCCATGGTATATTACGGTTCTGTGCCTTCACATTCCTAGATCCCAGTCTTCACCTACATTCATGAAGGCTCCTGGTGGGTCTTTCACATCCTGCTTGCTGCACTCCAAAGGACAGTCTAGTTCATTCCGCTACTTGCGGGCTAGTGGGCGGCAAGGGGAGAGCCACCTCTTCTTCCCCCCAGGCAACATTAATGGCCTCAGTAAGCTGAAGCACAGACAGAATGGAAAGTACTATAGTGGGCATGTAGACCCTATTCTAAGAATCTAACAATCTACTGTCCATCAACATAGAAGTTTAATTACTCATTCAGGTGTCCCTTTTCCTGTGTCCTGCTTTTCCTGAGGGAACTGCCACCGTTTGCGATCAGTGCAGCCTGTGGAGGCTGTAGCAGTGCCTTAGGTTGGTGCCATTCCTTGCAGAACCAGCTGGGAACCATGGCTGCCTCCCTAGCAGGTTACCCCCACGCTCTCTTGTCAGTTCTACCCAGTACAGATCTGCAGGAGGCAAAAATTTTGTGAGCACTGGTAGTGTAACATAGCTCATTTTTGAGGTTCTGCTTCAGAAGGTTAGAAGACTATTTATTCCATTGAATTTTTTCAGGAGCAGCTTAAGCTCCTAAGATTCCTCACTTTTTTAGCTATTACATGATTTTTTTGCTGTCTGTCAAATCTGCATAAATTTTACAGCTATACTGAACATAGAAGTGGAAAATGAAGGATTTGAATATGTGAATCATGTCAATTTATAATCATCCTCAGGTTTATTTGAGATCTAAAATCTCTGAGCTGTTCATGTCACAGCAGTAAGCCAAAGCAAATGAGACTTCACTATGTCCTCAGGAGTCATTTTATGTCCCTATCCTCCAAAGCTGGACGAATCTTATTTAAGTCATTAATGACAAATCTTTAGCAAAACTGTCCTTGAGATTTTCAGTTGAAGGGTGTGTAGTAATTATTTCACTGAAATTGCTGAAGACAGTAAGAATATTCTGTAATTTATAGGAAATGACCAGATTTTTTCTTTTTATTATGGCAAGTTTAAAGAAAAGCTAACATATGAATGTTTCTACATTTGTTTATACATCTTCATTTTTCATTTTATATGGTCCCTTTAGAATATATCACAATATTAAATGGAAGTAAATGTAATATGCTTTATACTGCATTTGCTATTATCTCTGCTTTAAAGACCAAATAATTAATTCCCTGCTCTGAACATCAGAATGTGACAGGATTTTCTAGAATAAATTAAGCTTTCTTTAATGAGTCAAAAGTGCCATTGACAAAAGGCTTGCTAACTTGCTGATGAAGTCTTTAAAGTAGGTTTCTCCATGCTGGTGACCAAAGCATGGAAGCGCATGGAGTTGCAGGGGACAGGGGAAGAATATGAGAAGCAAAAAAATATGGGGATTTCTCAAAATGAAGGTAGTGGGGTGACCATAGGTGCTGCCTGTGCATAAACATGCGGAGTGTGTAAACTCATATGAAAACTCAAATCTGTAACACATATGGCCTTCGTGGTCTAGTGGTTGGTTGGTGACCCTGCACATAGCAGGGGGTTTGAAACTAAATTATCACTGTGGTCTTTTTCAGCCCAGGCCATTCTATGGTTCTATGATTCTATGACACTATTAAATCACATAATTCCAGTGGGCACAATGAGAGCCCTGGAGTAGATGGGCACAGATCAAGAAAGAAAGGGAAGGAATTAAAGGAGAAGGCTGTGTGGTATGTGCAAAGAAGTACCATTTACTAGACAGAATACAACTGAAAATGGGACTGCCTGGGAACTTCTTAAAAGTACTTTTGTAACTGTGTAATTTATTACTGCGCTTATTTTCTAAATTCATTGGTCATTATACAGCAGACTTTTAAACTGACCTAACTTCTACAGGTGGCTTTGTATTTCAGCATATTAATCTTCCTTTCTCCTGCTGATCTGCTGTGAAGAAACTTATTAAGAAACTCATTCTATGATGGCTTTTATGAAAGCTGTATATAGCGTGGTGAAAAGTGCAAAGCTAGAGTGAAAATACAGACATTGGATTGAACACTGGCCAAGTGTGACATTGGAAATTTGTGAAAGTTGCTGATGTATAAACAAGCAAATTCAGCCTGGTGGAAAATTAAGTTCAAAATATTTTACAAAGTGGATCTGTAAAAACAATCTGAATGTATGGATAAACAAGCAAACTCAGCCAGGTGGAAAATTAAGTTAAAAATACATTACAAAGTGGATCTGTAAAAACAATCTGAATGTATATACACTTAGAAAAGGTAGAGTATTAAGCAAAAAATGCATGTGTAATAATACTCAAATAAAGACAATTTTAAGCTTCATCAATTAAAATTCTAACTAATGTATCTGCAATGATTAAGACATCAATAATAAGAGCCTATTGAATACTTAAAAAAAAAAACAAAACAACCAAGAACATAAATGATCACTGTATTTTGAGCCAACCTCTGGCAAATTGTCAGGAGAAACTGAAAGGATCCTTGGAAGGCAAAAACACCTTCTGACTCAGAAATATTCATGGAAGTTGAGTTATAGCTAAGACAGTGTGCAGATTTTTTTAATGTACAGATAATGATGTTTGCTTTCTCATGCTAAGGTATTTACAGCCTGAAGAAGATATTCTCATTCTCTTTGAATCTGAATAGCGATTACAAATATTATTTAGAAAACTCTGGTAGAATTCCATAACAAAACCTTCCTTTTCCTGTCAGAAATTTTTATTGCAGTTGAAGAGTTGTGATTCTCAAAAAATATAAAAAATTTTATTTCCATAATTATACATATTTCCATCAAATAATCTTGTTTCCAGAAAGAGGTGAAAACAATAGCTTTCATTTAGAAAAATCTCAAAATCTTTAGAATTATACTTATTCTTAATGTCTGATAAATACTGTATCATAGATTGAAGAGTGGCATTTTTTAGGATCCCTGTCAGAAATCTTAGCTGTGAAAGACGGAGAATTTGAGGCATCATTTGGACTTGAAATACAATTATTTAGGTAGGTAGAGCTTTTCTTGACAATTCCATATGTGTGTACGCTGCGTAGAAACAAGTATTAAACTAAATTAATGGAATCGGGATTTATTTAATTTGGAATGTTGTATTCTCTATATTGTGTAGCCCACACCCCTGGCTAATGCTAATGGGTATACAATGTATTTTTGAAGCCATTCTGCAAGAATGGCTCTTTATTATGAGCATTTTATTATTCTTTTTTTCTTAGAATTAGTTAAGATAGGTGGAAGGATCTTTTAGTCTACATTCATCGCAAATGACTCAGCTTTTCATGTAGCAGGTTCTGTATCCTCAAGTTTCTCTTTATTCTAATTATTTCCCTTTTAACTATCAGAAATGTTGTAGGCTAATAACACTATGGACATTAGCTACGCTGAGTTTCAGTGTATGACGTACTAATCTTAGAGTTATCTTGGTGAAGAGAAAGTAGAAATAACAGTACATTGGAAGTCAGAATCACAGTATACAGGAACTGTAATGTATCTTCTCAGCTTTTCTTAATATATTCCTTCTAGTGTCTCAACTTCCTCAAAACTTTTATTGTAAAGATCGTCATTTATACTAGGAAAGCTGATACTCTCTTTCTTAGATTACTTTAAAGATTAGATAACAGATGTCAATCACTCTGTGAAGAGTTGAGTTAAGCACTGACGTTCAACCATTCAAGGCACTATAAGTATCTAGATAGATTAGATGACATGATGGGTTGTGTGCTGAATTTAAACTTTATTTATCATGCAATCTCATTTAACTGTCACTGAAATCAGTGAATTTGCATGGCTGATAAATTTTTCTGAAATCTTTGATCATCTGTCTTCTTGATAATTAGTTAAAAGTTTATGTAACTTTATTGTGAATATCACCAAACCTACAAGAATAAGCAGAAAATTAAAATTAAATAAGACAAGGCTAACTCAAGAAATATATTTTCAAAATGTATTATGAAAAAGGAACTATGGACAGTATATAGGGAAGATTATCATGAGTACTGAAAATAAAATATAAAATTTTATAAAATTAATTTTCACCAGAAATTATACAAATGTTTATCCATTTTTTCTGATATTCATTTAAGCATAAAAAATGGTGTGTATCTACACATTATATATGTGTATATATAATTTAAAACCTGTGTATGCACAATAATCAGCTGAAAAAATCTTTATATTCTTATAATCTTCACTTACATCATAATATTAGAGATACTCCCTCTGCATAAAAGCCCTCATGTATATTCAAATATGGATCTTATTTGAATTCTTAATACCTTGAAAAGCTTTTCTAAGCCAAGTTCCCACTTGCTTATCACTTTGAAAAATCTTCCCCTTCCTGCATATGTTTAAGATCAGAGTATGTATGCAAAAATTACATCTTGGCACTGTGCAATTTTTTTGCGTTTCTTGTAATTTTGTTGGTTATATAGATTTTTCAAATATGTTGCAAAATAAATTTAATTTGATTTTTAGAAAATACAGAGTGGATATCTTAAAAGTGGATTTTTTCTCTGTTTTTTTTTGCACTGCCATGGGCAGCCTGGTCTAATATTAAATGTGGAGGTTGGTGGCCCTGCCTGTGGTGGGGGGGAGTTGGAGTTTTTCAGTCCTTGAGGTCCCTTCCAACCCTGGCCATTCTGTGATTCTGTGATTCAGTCTGACAGGAAGAAATTCCAGAGTCTCTAGTCTTATCTGATGCTCTGAATCTTCTTTTTTAGCTTGTTACATGAGCTGAAAAACTATGTACTACTGTTTGTTTCCAGATTGCATAAGTTTTATCATTTATCTACAAAAATTAAAAATATCTTTCATATCAGCATATGATAAAACCATTGAATCAGTATTTACAATTAATGTGAAGATCTTTCATTTAGTGTGCATTTTACACATTGTTTTAATTGAAATTTTACTTCAGGGAAGTAATAATTAAAAACGATTTTCCCAATGCTTCTCAATGCGTAAAACCAAAACTTCATTATTACCTTTTAGATAGTGCTCTATTCCTATCACAGTAAATTATCTGAGAGCGCATTCTAATGAGATTCCTCAATTATGATGCACTTAATGGATGCTAAAAGCACTGGCAATTACTAAGATTTTCTTTAAGTTGTCCATGTGTTCATGTAATAACTTAGCAGAACTTTTAAGAGACAAAGCCTGGCATTTTAAACTCCAAAAATATTGTAATTTAAGGCTCTTGTTACAGTCATTAAGTATTTTCTTCTCCTTAGTTTTGAGTCATTATGTGTGTCAGAATTCTTTAAAGCTGTCGTTCTTTGATGCTATAATTTTGAAAATAATAATAATAATAACAATAACCTTGCCTTTAATTTTTCAGTAATATTGGCAATTTATTTCAGGCTATATGGCATATTATATTGATGTTAGCACTCTAATTAAGCAGAAGCAAAAATTAATTTTCAGATGCACTTCAGATGTTTGGATAATAAACTGAACAAGTGAGATAAAAATGTGATATCTTCATTTAATAAAAAAAAAGAATTTCAATATAAATTACTTATTAATACCACACTTGTGATCACTTTTATTAATTCACAGAAATACTTTTGGCATAAAATGCTATCATACCATTGATCTAAAAGATCAATAGTCACAATATCTGTCATTTTCTCTTACCTTACAAAAGAAAGAAATCTCTGAATCACTATGCGTGTGTTGTTTTCTCATGGAATTAGTTCTGTTGACGTTAGAACTGATTTTGTAAATGTATAAGATTTACCTACTTTATTCAGCATAATACTGAACTTTAGATGGAACTTCATTGTGAAAAATATTCTTCCTATGGCAATATTTGAGATAAACGATCTATTTAAAAAAAAAAAAAAAAAAAAAAAAAATCCCATTGAAATGCCTCTGTACACATTTGATTTATGAAATTGTGCACATGGCATCTGGGAAATAACCCATGAAATGCTTTAGTTTGCAAAATAAATCTGATCGGCTACTCAAATGTCTTGTCATAAAAATGCAATTACCGTAAGTTGGGTATGATTCTCAGGTCTCTTTCAGTATAATGTGACTACTGCATATCATGCGTCAGACTGCATGTTAAACTCAATTTGCTTTAGGAAAACATTCTTAGTTAAAACAAAAGCAGAAATTGTTGTATCTTTATATGCTATTGTAAAGTGAATGGAATTCTGCCAATCAAATAATAGAAAGTAGATTGTAAAAATATGTGATGATGCTACTAAAATCATATTGGAGTTAGTGAAATCTGAAGAAATTCCTCATTAGCATCATAGTTTTACAGCAGCATTTCAAGTCAAATGTTAAAAAATGAACTGATCATCTAAAAGTTAGCGAAATTTTATTCTCTGCAAGAAAAGGGCTATTTTAATGACTTTTTTTTTTTTTTTTTTTACAGCTGAGGATGCATGTGGAGGAACTATGAGAGGATCCAGTGGTATCATTTCAAGCCCCAATTTTCCTAATGAATATCATAATAATGCAGATTGCACATGGACAATTGTGGCAGAGCCTGGGGATACTATCTCACTCATATTTACAGATTTCCAAATGGAAGAAAAATACGATTATTTGGAAGTAGAAGGTTCTGAACCACCTGCAATATGGTAAGTCAGAAACTGTAATTTTCATTTGTTAAAAAAAAAAAAAAAAAAAAAAAAGGATATGTGGAAGGATGACTTGTGGTTTTTGCTTTTCTCAGTATATCAGGCATTCTTAAAGTTAAGAAAGATCAACCAAAACAAAAGACAGTTGTTACTATGAATATACTGATATACAATATATATACAGGGATTCTAATTGCAGCTGTAAAGTAATTCTAAAATATATTCAAAGACTTTCATCAAGATGAAAGTCACTGTAGACTCTTTCACCTCAGTTTCTATGAGTCTAACTATTCAATTAGTGAAACCTTCAGGGAATTTAATGATGTTGAGGCTTTTCTGCACAGAGCTTGAGAAAATCGCATTGATCACAACCGTTAGTCACAGTCCTCTCAGGATGAGTGTCTGCAGAGAGAATTGCATGTGTAGTCCCACTATATAGTGTGGTGAGTATAGGGCCATTCTTACAATCATCTGCACAGTTTCATCCTGATCTGCGAGATACAAGGTGCTGGATAGCTGTAGCATTTGTTGCTTCTTTGGGTTTTTATTTTTGTTGTTGTTGTTTGCTTGTTTGTTTTCATTTTGTGCTAATTTCAGATACACTGCCAGGATTTCTATTTGTTGACTTTGCAAAAGTAGCAATGTTTTTCCCAGGCAGATTTTGCAATTCTTGATCTCATTGTAACTGCACTGTATGAAACAAGTTGATGAAATAAAACATTAAAAATCTCTTTCAAGGTCAGACTCTGTTTACTGGAAAAAATAAATGATACAATAAATGATATATTCCGTAGTTTTCTGGCCTTGTAGTTTTAAGGCACCAGCCCCATACTGTTTTGAAGACATGTGAATATGAAAAATTCTTGTGTTTGTTATTTTGGCTCAGATATACTACCAGATCACAAAGAGGACATGTACAGAACCATAAATCTTAAGTTGTTAATTGGATAACAAAGCAGTATGAGGGCTATGCATAACAGATAGATGGATTTGCATAACAGGCAATTGGCTTGTCCTGTTAAAGTAAGTAGAGCTTTGTTTTCTTATTTAGAAAAAAAGAAATTAAAATACAAACTCAATAAGCTAAATTATTTTAAATTTTATAATAAGAAAATAGATTAAACAATTATATTATTTTGAAGACAAATCTAAATTTCTACAGATAATGCTTATGAATTATATTCCTTACAATCTCAGTGTATTGTAGAAGTCTGTACACTGTGTATCAGCTTTACTGAATCATCTTCCATAGAGTTAATTCATATTGCCTCCTACGTAGTTAATTACCTATATTAGAATATTACTGAATTGCCATTGACTTCAAAAGGCTAAACTGAAATCTTTTCAACAAGATGTCAACTAAACAAATTTTAAACAATTAATTACAATAATTATTAGTGAACTAGCATATAGACAATATGAATCACTTGATTAGCTAAATTTGGATTTGATATTTCTTGAATATATTTTGTATATTCAGTCATGAACTTCAAAGATCTGCTTTTTTCTGAAAATGGCTTTGGCAGTATTGAAATGATACAATAAGGTTATTTATAAATGGAAGTTCTCATTATCTATTTACAAATTAAAAAAATGACATTCTAATTTAATAATTGGTTATGTAGAGGAGCAGATTGAGACCAGAGAGCACGTGACATTTTTTGTTTTGGATTGATATTTTTTTTCCCTATCATTTATATTCTCCAAATTAGACTTACATTTCGTTTTGAAAACACATACCCCCCCATATACTGGGAAAAATAGATTTGGAGAGCTTAATAAACAAACATTTCTAAATTGGATTTACACTGGTCATCTTTTATATCCCCTTAAAATATAGCTGGGGGTTTAGTTCAACACAGTCTCCTTTGTAAAGACTGCCTAGTAGAATAGTGTTAAAACTAAAACAAGGCTCTTGATCTTTCATTGTGGAAAGCAAAGTGACTTGTAAAATTACCTTATAATTTAATCTTACTGGTTGGTATTATTTCTGAATCATGCCTTAGATATTTTGTTGCTTTACATGACTATTATACCAACTGTTTAAAAAAAAAAAAAAAAAAAAAAAAAAAAAAAAGTATTATCTTTCTGTACATCTAATTTCATAAGGGAAGTCCTACTTCCTGTTTCTAAGTAAAATAAGTGAACTAGATAGTCAGTAGTTATCCACAGTAAATGATTAGGAATTCTTCAGGAAGTACTAACTGTCATCTTTTTGTCAGTCGTTACATTATTTCAATTACGCCAAGTATGTTCTTTAAGAAAATCTCGATAGACCATTTTCATTAAGTATTGCAAAAAAATTATGTAAATACTCTTCAGGGCTTTTTTTCTGTCTGATCTCAGTGGCTGACCCTGACATTTGATAATTTGAAGGAATGTGACTTTTTTCGTGCTGGAAGTGAAACTGAGAGTAAATAATTTACTCCATACAACTATTTTTTCCCCCTTTTTTCCTCAACAAAACAGAAACTCAAATGAGGTATAATGAAACACTGCTTTCTACTTAAATGAAAAATTAAGAGTTTTAAACAGCCATTGATGAAGAAAAGTATCGATTTTATTGTGGGATAATTTATCCAGCATATGGAATCTTGGAGTTAAATGACTATCTGAACAAATAGGAGGTTATTTATGATGGTGTCTGAGATAGTTAAAATGTTTCAATCTCTTATTCTGTTATTGTTAACTTTTAATGAAGTACTTCCTATTCAATCGTTTAAAAAATGGAATACTCTAACTTGGACGTAGTTATCCTTGTTCCCAGTGTGTAATCTAGCCCAAATTCTGAAGACAACTGTTAAAACTAATTCAATTGTATAGACATCATGGTAGAACCTCACTGCCAGAATGTTCTGTAATGATGTGCTTAGAGAGAAGTCTTCATGAAAGATGATAAGGATGGAAAATTTCACATTGTCCTCAAAAAGGCTTTAGAATCATAGAATCATAGACTTCTTAGACTTGGAGTAGACCTGTAATCTAGTCCAACTCCCCTGTAATAAACAGGGACACCAGATTTACATCAAGTTGCCCAGGGCCTTATTCAGCCTTGCCTTGAAAGTCTCCAGGGATGGAGCATCGACCACAACATTAGGTAACTTGTTCCAGTGTTCACCACCCTCACTGAAATATTTTTTTCTTATATCTAACAAAAATCTACCCTCACTGAGTTTGAAGTCATTTCCCCTTGTTCTATCATCATAGACTCTGCTAAAGAGTCTGTCCCCTGCTTTCCTCCTTTAGATGCTGAAAGACTATCAGTTCACCTCACAGCTTTCTGTTCTTCAGGCTAAACAGCCCCAGCACTCTCAGACTATCCTCGTATGAAAGGTGTTCCATTTTGGGTATCATTTTTGTGGCCTTTCTCTGGATATGCTCCAACAGGTCTATGTATCTCCTGTACTTAGGACTCCATATCTGGACACAGTATCACAGGTGAGGCCTCACCACGGCAGGGTCACCTCTCTCAACCTGCTGACCATGTTTCTTAGGATGCAGCCCAGGGTATGGTTGGCTTTCTGGGCTGTGAGGGCACATTTCTCACTCAGGTCCAGCTTTCCATCCACCAGTACCCCAGGTCTTTTTTGGCAGGACTGTGTTCAATTCTTTCATATCCTAGCTTGTATTGGTAGTGAAGATTGCCTCAGCTCAGTTGCAAGATCTTGAGTCTTGATTTGTTGAACCTCATGAAGTTCACCTGGGTCCATTGCTCAATCTGTCTAGATCCCTCTGAATGGCATCCTGTACCTGTGTTGTGTTGACTGTGCCTAACAGCTTGGTGTCATTGACAAACTTACTAAGGATGCACTTGAGCTCACTATCAGTGTCACCAATGTTGAAGAGTATTGGTCCCAACACTGACCCCTGGGGGACATCACTCATCACCGATCTCCACCAGACACTGAGCCAGTGGCCGCCTCTCTCTGAACTCAATCCTGCAGCCAGTTCTTTGTCCATTGAACAATCCACTCATCAAAATCCATATCTTCTCTGTTTGGAGAGAAGGATGTTGCGAGCTACCATTTCAAAGGCTTTACTGAAGTTGAGATAGATGACATCAGACTCTTTCCTTGTCCCCTAATGCAATTACATCATCATAGAAGGTCACTAGTTGCTCTTCCTTGTCCCTTAGCATAGCTTCCAGGAGGATCTGTTCCATGATCTTTCCACCTCTTAAATCTGTATCTTCTGTTTTTACCAACTTAATTTATTTATTGTTGAAAAACAAATAGGCATTTTTTCCTTCTACACGCTTGGAGAGTTTGGGTATTACAAGAAGATTCTGCAAAGATATTAGACTTAATTGAACTTAAAATTATGATTAAGTTTGAATGATTAAATACATTTTTTCATGGTCTTTCTGTAAAGTGATTTCTATTTCCAATAAAAAGTAATGATGTCATAAAATACAAGCTTAGAGCTCTCATCCAGAGAATTACTGCAATAATCTGAATAAGAATCGCCTTTTTTTATTTTATTTTATTTTATTTTTTTCTAGAGAGCATATAATTATGCAACTCTTTCATTATTTTGTAACATGGAGATGAACATTACTGCAGAGATGCTTGAGAGTGTAGCAGTAACTCAAATATATGTCTGCTTTGACAAAAAAACAAAATATGTATTTGTTGTCATCTCTGTTCTGTCTGGATGAGGGTGTGCTTACGAGGATATCTTTGCATACTACTTTAGCATTTGATCCACCACTGGAATGTTCATACAAAATAGTAAGACTTATAATTTTTCGGTTCTTTAATAGAAAATTGAAATAAGATGCAATTGTTCTTTCTAAAGCAAAATAGCTCAGTTTTATTATTCCAATAGTGTATTTTTCAGAACTTCAAAGCATTTCTTATTTAATTTTCCTAAAATGCAAGGGATGCTTAGAATTTCTTACAGTAAATTGAAATATTAATCTGTCTAAACCAGTACTCTGTATTTGGTTTTATCCAAAGTATTGTCATTTTGTGTAGAAAAATAGATACAGCCAATGAAAAATGAAATATACCAGATGAAAATGTGGCAACAGCAAAACAGTTTCTGTTCTGAAATATGTTTAGATATTTCATTGTTTGATATTGCGTATTTTATAGATTATATTAATTTCCTTAAAATAACCAGTTACAAAAAAAAAAAAATAGTTAAAAATTAAAAATTAAAAAATATTGCAACATAAATTTTTTCTTTGTTTGTTTTTCCAAAGGAAACATCTTTTATTTTTTTTTTTTTACATTAGTTTTTAATGTAAAAAAACTGTTCTGTGGAGAATGAAATGCTGTATTCTTAAGCTCTGTCCCTTAGTTCTGATACACAAAAAAACAACATCTAGCTCGCACCTTAACACTGCCTTCTGAATTATATGGATGAGCACCAATAGGAATACAAAAAAATAGTCTTCCTTAGTGTTCCCAACTTGGGCTCTATGCGGAAAAAATTGCACTCAATTACATTCATCAACATTTGCTGAACATTTATGGAGACGAAATGGTAGATGTTAACACAGGGAGGTGATGGGTGATGTGTTTCAGCAGAAGTAGAGGCAACATGAAAGAAAAACCATGTTCTGGATGGGCATGCACAGCTGTCATGCAACAGAATGAAGTGTCTCAATTAGTTCATCAACACAAATTTGGTGGATTACAATCAGGAACTGTGTACGGAGCTGATTCAGCTTCAGTATGTTCGGAACTATGGTGACATCATTGGAATATCACAAAGTTTGCAACAGGTGGGTTCCATGAATGCTTACATTGGAACAGAAAGAACAACATATACAAGTTTGTCAGGACTTACTAAACCAGTATAGGGATGAAGACGACAGTTTCCTGGATCACATCATTATTGGTGACAAGACATGTTGTCACTACAAGAGGCTGGAGTCAAAATGGCAGTCCATGGAGTGATGACGTGAACTCCTTGTCAGATAAAAGGTTAAGACACTGTCCTCAGAGGGTAAGGTGATATGCACTGTTTTTCTGGATAGGAAAGGAATGATTCTTCTCCATTTTCTGAAATGTGGACGAACCATCGTGACTTTGACTAAGCTGAAGGCTTGAACTTCCAGAGTCAGTCCACAGAAGAGAACAACCTTTCTCTTGCAGCATGATAACACCAGGCTCCACATCAGTTTCAAGACTGTGGAATACATTGGCAGTCTTGGCTGCACTGTCCTACCACATGTACTGTGTAGTTTAGGCTTGGCACCTTCTGACTTCCATCTGTTTGGCTAATGAAAGATGGACTGTGGGGGAAATATATCCCTGGCAACAACACCATCATAGAAGCTGTAAAACAGAAGTCAACCTCCATGAGTGTAGATTTTTATGAGTGTGGCGTTTGCTCTTTTTCATAACTGGTGAAAATGCATAGCTAAATGTGGTGAATGTGATGAAAAATTGTGTTTTGTAGTGGAAAATTTGCTCTATCAAATAGTATTAATGTGTTTTTGAATCCATTGTAATTTCCATGAAAATACTTAAGAAGTACCACTCTCAGAGTTACCTACATATCTGTAAATATATTATCTGAGCTTTTGAGCTTTATGCCTTCATATGCATATACATATACATATACATATACATATACATATACATATACATAT
>NW_024884253.1:14832094-14891156 GCF_019232065.1 Centrocercus urophasianus
CATATACATATACATATACATATACATATACATATACATATACATATACAAGTACATACATACATACATATATATATATATATATATGTGTGTGCGTGTGTGTGTGAGGAAACAAGTGTCCTAAATAAATAATACTGGTGTGTTGATTAAGCAGCAGCTTTAAAAATAGTGTTCTGGAATTTCCCAGGAGATCCTCTTTTGATGTTTGTAAGAAAATAGCTACATTTTAACTTCATGTCTTACTTCCTGACTTTTTTTCTGAATATAAACTTGCAAATACTGCTAGTGAAGTTTAAAACATTAGTAGAATGTTTAAAAAGCATTTAGTCAAATACATCATTTTATACAGGGGCAATACACTTAAATAGGCATTGATAGAGAATAAGATTTTTTTATGAAATAAACTAATAATAAATTTATATCTAAATATTTTATAAATATTGATAAGTTTGCACGATACTGATATTTGATACAAACATTCAAAAGTACAGACATTTTGTATCAGTAAATATTTATGCTCAGTATGTCCAGAAGAGAAGAAATACATACCACAGGGGGCTCTGCAGTCAGAGAGGAGGTATAACCCCTGGCAAGGTCATCTGATGCTCTCTTCTTCATCAGGCTCTCCTCCCTGCTGCTCAACCGGACTGCACATCCCACCTCAGTGTTATAGTGAGGTTTATCCACTTTTATGACACTCCCTCTCATTATATTTGATTTATTAGCTTCAGTTCTAATTATATTGTACTATAGTGTGTTATCTTACATTCCGATACCATATTTAGTAAATTAGTCTGTTTCTCCTCAGATCATTGCTGTTGTTTTTAATTATTTTGTGGTCCCCTGTTTCTCTTTTCCGGAGGTGCGGATTTTGCAAAATCTCTCTGCCCCACTAGTCACAGAACCAGATCGAACCAGCCCTTAAACCATTGACACACAGTAAAAATGCCTTCAGAATTATGTTGTATTTGTACCTAAATAGATGGGAGAAAAAGACTCTATTAGAATGATTAAGAAACTGCAGGCATAAAAATCTACTGAGAAGTAACTAGCAGAATTTTTCTCTGGTGATTGTAAATATAAAAGCAATATTACAAAACATAACTGTAATTACTATGTTGTGGTTTCCTTCAGATAAAAGAAACTGTGTAAATCATTGAAACTGCATGGTTTTGTATTAAACTGATGTTTGATAAAATTTTGGTAAAGCTAGGGGGATGAAGATTAGGACCAAGAGAAAGCTGTGCCTGTGAACACAATAAATTTCAGATTTGATGGCACATATGGTGCTCAGAGATATGATTTAGCAGAGGGCTGTTAGTTAGGGAAGTATGGTTAGGCTGTGGTTGGACTCAATGATGTGTCTTTTCCAACCTGTGAATTCTATGATTTTATGCTATTTACATTTCAATCTTTCTGGAAAGAAATGGAAAGACCATCACAGTACCATATTGTAGTGATTTTTTTTTTTTTTTTTTTTTTTTTTCTGCATTAATTGCTTAGGTTGTATTTGTAAATCTAATGCTGATCAAGTTGCACTCCGAAGTATAATGCACAAATATATCTGAAATACCTCAGACATAATAGACACATGTAACTACAAGTTATGTGATAGAAGTCTTCACTCTGTCATTTAACAATAAGGATCTTGAAGTTTATACTTTGTCCTTGTTGTTGTTTAAAGACATACTTAGTTACTTTGTGACATTTACAATAAATAGGTATTTTATCTTCAGTAAAGGAGTTCCCACAGTAGCAGGAGATCTGGTGAGAGCTTCCGCTAATGGGGGACCCATGCTGGAGTGAGCTTGGCACCCATGGTAGATACCCATATTGGAGCGGTTCTTGAACTGCAGTTTGTGCGAAGCCCACACAGGATCAGGTTGGGAAGGACAATATCATTTTAGAAAGACCACATGCTGGAGCAGGGGAAGAGAGTGACCATGAAGGACCAGCAGAGATGAAGCATTATAGACTTACCAGAACTCACGTTCCTCTTTGCTGCTAGAGGGAAAGGCTGTAGAAAGAAGGGAAGGTGTCTTTAGTTTGCTTTTAGTTTGCACCTGTTAGAGACAGCTGCATATAAAATCATTACATGTTCTTGGGTCAGGCATGTAGACAAACCAGGCTACAGAGTCTGGTAGGCTCATAACATTGTGAACTAATAGTTTACAATGGTTTAAATTGATACTGCTTTATAAAACAAGTTCACACTCTTATTTCCTTCTCATCCCATACCTGTTGACTTAGGCATTTACATAGTCATCAATTTAGTGCACCAGGAAACAGTAAAGATTGAAACTTTTTGTTTTATTTTCTCTGTTAATTAGTAGATCACACAAGACTTGAGAAAAATACTGAGGCACTTTTGGTGTGGAAAAATGAATTTAGTGTGAAAACAAAACCTGAACTGTTTTGGTCTTGAGAACTGTAGACTGACTTACAGCACCCACATTTGGATTCAAATTTTAAATATTGCTTGCTGAGACTTCACAGAGATAATTTCCTTTATATTTTTCTACTGCATCCTTAGTTTCTGTATTCTTGTGATGGCACGCAGCATTTGATTCCAATTAAGGCACACAACGTTAGGAAGGCAGTACTTTGTTGGTTTTGCAACAGTGTATACTGGTAGTTAAATACACATCTCTTGAGATGAGTATCATTTCCAGATTTACTCCTAATTTCTCATCTTTCTTTTGTTTGTGACTATTGCAAATGTGGACACTGGTAATTCAGTCTGGTTCTCCCCTCTTTTAGTTTGAAACCATTTCACCCTTATCCTATCACAACAGACCCTGCTAAAGAGCCTGTCCCCTTCTTTCCTGTAGCTCCCCTTTAGACACTGAAAGGCCGCTATCAGGTAACACCAGAGCCTTCTGTTCTCCAGGCTGAGCAGCCCCACTCTCTCAGCCTATCCTCATAGTTCCATTCATTGGATCATTTCTGTGGCTATCCTCTGGATACACTCCAACAGGTCTATATCTCTCCTATACTGCAGACTCTACATCTGGATGCAGTACTACTGGTGAAGTTTCACCACTGCATACTAGAGGGGTTGGATCACATCCCTCAATCTGCTGACCACCCTTCCTTTGATGTAGCCCAGGATATGGTTGGTTTTCTGAGCTGTGAGGACACATTGCTGGCTCATATTTCACCTTGTCATCCACTAGTACCCCCAAGATCTTTTCAGCAGAGCTGCCTTCCATCCTTAAATCCCCCATCTTGTATTGATACTGGCAATTACCCAGGTGCAAGTCTTTGCAGTTGGATTTATTGAATCTCACAAGGTTCAATTGGGCCCACATCTTGAGCCTGTCTAGATCTCTCTAAATAGCATCCTATCCCTAGAGTTTGTCGGTCATACCACATAGACTTGCTGAAGGTGTACTCAGCCCCACTGTCTATGATGGAGATGCTAAAGAGCACTGGTCCTAGTACTGACCGCTGGGGAAACACTTGTCACTGATCTCCATCCAGACACTGAGCCTTTGGCCACTATTCTCTTTGTATGATTTCACAAACAGTTCCTTATCTATCAAACAGTCCACCAATCGAATCCACATCTTTCCAATTGAAGAGAAGGATGCTCTGGATCGTATCAAAGGCCTTACTGAAGTCCTGATAGGTGACTTTGGAGGCTCTCCTCTAGACCACTGATGCACTTATGCCTTCATAAAAAATGACAAGATTGGTCAGGTAGGACCTGGCTTTGGTGAAGACATGCTGTTTATTCCATATCACCTCTTTGTCTTCTGTATGCCTTATCATAGCTTCCAGGAGGATCTTCTCCATGACTGTCCCTAGCACAGAGGTGAGACTGACAGGTTGGTAGTTCCATGAGTCATTCTTTCTACTCTTTCTTAAAAATGGGTGCTATATTATCTTACTTCCTGTAACCAGAGACTTTACCTGAAGTCAAATATCAAATATCATCAAGAGTAGATTATGGAGAGAGTGAATTATTATTATGATGGTGCTTATTAATATGTATGAAGTTATTCTCACGTGAAGTCAGTGAACTATCGAACAGTTTTCAAACGAGCAATTCCTTTTTGAATGGGCTAAGTAGATTGTACTCAAAAGAGATAAGATTGAATCAATTTCCGAAAGTCTTAACAGTAATCAGAATCAAAATTCTCAAGACAAATTATCTAGTAGAATAATACTCTAGTTTTTCTTCCATTGCTCCTGTGCAAGGATTTGATGCCTACTGTGTCTGTACTTCCATGACCCACTTTAACTCTCCTTGGATGAAGCAGTCCTGAGTGCTACAAGTATTGCTATTTGTAACTCTTTGTAAAAACCAGATAAATGATAGTCCAGATCTGGGGCATTTTGTTAATTCTTAAAAAGAAAGATCCATAATAAGAAACAAACAAAATATTCTGGAGTCCTTGACTCAGTAGCTTCTGGAAAAATATATAGATGGAAAAATTACTTGATAATTCCAGAAGGGACACTTTCAGTGTTCTTACTCAAGCAGAATACTACACTTGTTTTTTCACGGTCATTTAGTATTCTCTCAGGATGGCAGATGCTGGCGTAGCAGAAGAGACTGATAGTTGCTGTCATGACTTGAAATATTGGTGACTGAACTGGCAGATCCTGCAGGTATTGTTGAACAAGCCCTATTTTGTGATTCATGACTTGTATAGTAGGTGAAGGGGTAATACAAATAAAACAAAGTGTAACATAAAACTTAAAACAAGGCAAGAAAAGAAAAAAAAAAACCAACTCCAAAAGCATTCAAAATAAAAATATGCAATTTTCAAGTTTGTTTCATTTGTTATTAATATAAAATTCACAGGACACTCAGGTCTGTTCTGAGTCTCTGCCATGATCTTGTTCACCTTATTCAGCAAAGTAGGCAACGTGTCTTGGGAGAGAAGTTATTCCTGCAAAGCCAATCATTGCTTACATGGGGCCTATAAACGACTCAGATCTTCAGATGCTCCTTCATTTATTTACAATTACGCATCTGTTTTACATGTGAAGATCATTTTAGGAATGGGTGCAAAACTGGTGAAACTAACCAGTAACTAAAGCAAACCACAAGTGTCAGAGCAATTTTTAGTAATTACATGCTATCCAGTGTGCAGGTAACCAGGAGGTCACAACCTGCAGTTTTCTGGTTTTGACATAACAGTGGGTAAAAAAGAAGTAATTCATGTATGCTTACTGCAGGTTTATTTTTTCTGCCTGCAGTAGGTCATGCAGGTGGGAAAAAATGCCAAAATGCAGTAATCTAAAACTTTAAATTGTAAACTAACAAAAAACAAACAAAAACAAAACGGAGGGTTTTTTTAAAAAAAGAAAGAAAGAAAAAAAGTTCAAATACTCACATAAGTTTCTTCAAATACTTTTATCACAGGAATTATTTTTAATATTAAAAGGTTTTAGACGTTTTTAAGTGGAATGCCTTATTTTGAAACCCTGAGGGTAAATTCATCACAGTGAAACCTACAAATTTCAGGATCTGAAAGATAAATTCAATTTTCCTGTGATATACTTCATGAACATTGTTAATGTTTTCATACCCTCTGTTAAGAAAGATAAAATTGTAAATGATAAAGAAATAGGGAAAAGATTAAAAAAAAAAAAAGATTATTAGAGAATATCACATTTCAGGTAAATAAAGAATGTTTATCTTTTCTGACTCTAGAATTAGTAGAAACTCTAAGTGATCTATTGGGCAGCAATTCTAAAACAAAAAGTGGCATTTTTAACCTGTGTACATAATAAAGTTGTGGAAGTCATTGTTGCAATTATAGTGAAACAATAAATAGAGAAGCAAAATAAAATTCATGCCAGGAATATTTTTCAAGGCTGTTAAACATAAAGATCTACTTTATGTTTATATCCCTGTCCATAACATTACTAGAAGTTATGATGATGTATGTAGGGATGAGTTTCATTCTTTGTAGTCATATTTACATTATGTGTAAAGATCTGTTATTACTCATTTTCAGAAATAAAATATTAGTGTATTACTGATCTAACACATAATCACATACATTTTTTTCATATAATCTAGGACATGATGGTTATTATGAAAGTATTGTAAGGCATGTCAGTGGGAGACTTTTGCAAGCAATATAAGGCAAAGAAATTATCGTAACTGAGATATATCGGCTAATAACTAAAATTCTGTATCTGTAAATAATTCTGTGAACTGAACTTCGGAATTCTGTCTGTGTTACAAAAATATTCTACCTCCATCCAAAATTTGTGATGAGACTACCTAAAGCTGCCAAGTCATTATTTAAGGCTTTGAAAAATATATTGAAAAAAGGCTTTGAAATATATATAATCATAATTTTAAGGTAAGACTTATGTGATTTCAATTTCCAGAAAATTAGGATTTTCTCTGAAATTTTCACCCCTGTGCTAAACTCATTGAAGAATGAAGATATTTATACATAGCTAATTCTAAAATAAGACCTCTTAATTATTTCCATGAAAACTACAACAAAAAGCAGAACTAAACTATTTAATAGAGAAAATTCTCAGCTACAATACACTATTTTTAACACAGTTACCACCATTAGCTATGCATTTTTGTCACTGGTGAACAAAAGACTGAATGCCGTGTTTGTAAAAATCTGTACCAGCAGAGGTTACACACTGTCCCTGTCGCCACTGCTGAAACACAGCCCCACACTTCACTGTATTAAAATACACTGTTCGATCTCCATAAATGTTCAGCAAGCATTGATGAATGTCAACGGGTACAATTTGTTCTGCATGGAGGAATTTAATTACACCTTTTCTTCATATGCACTTCCGTGTCAGAAGCCATTTTGTCAGACTGTTCCTCTGCTGCCATCTGTCTCATGACAAAGAAATTGAATGGAATATGGGCAGGAAGGTTCGAACTCTACTGCTATACCACCAGCATCCCTCTCTGATGTTGTGGGCCAGCATAATAAAACAGGAGGCATTACTTTATCTTTTCTCCATTCTTTGATTGGAGAAGCCAACTTCCGATCTTCTTTCTTGGCTAAGTAAACTTTTTGTTTACTTCTGTGTAAGACAGTAGCTAAAGCCTTTACATCTCCTGTTCAGCCTTTTCTGAGCTCTGACTTTTGAAGTTGGACGAGTATATTGGAATCAGCAGAAAAACTACCTACCCCATAGTGCATACTCTTCCATCCTTGAAGCATATAACAAAGGTTCTGACATCTTTCACCTGGATATATTGCATTACAGCACAGCTGTTTTTCCCGATTGTATTTTATGTTAGAGGATAAACTTTTGCCATCAGCCCTGACTGCTGAGCAAGAACATGCTGTCCAGTACATCCTAAGTGAAGGACAATAAAATAAAAAAAATAATAATAGTACAGACTGTTGCAGTAGGGATTGGTTTTTTTGATAGTTTACATTATGTCTCTCAAATAACAAACACTTTGAATGAAGATACCAACTTCCTAACAAAACTTTCCAACTCTCAATAACTTGAGTATTTTGATATGCAAATCTAAGATGCAAATGTATTTCTTATATTGTTGTTGGTTTTTATTATTTTTTTCCCCACATAATTATACTAAAGGAGAAATTCCTGAAAAAGAGGTAATTAAAGAAACATTACACTACTGAGACAACTATACAAGTAAAAGTAGTTTGGATACTGTGGGAGATAAGTGAGATATGATTATGACAGCAGCAAAAGTTACTACTCCTTAGAGTATGATTTTTGTTGCTTTGAATTATAAATGAATCTGCCAACAATATCCACAAACCTATTACTTAATTTAAGCTGGCTAGCTACATGTTCTGTTTCTACTGAAAATTCTGTTAACAGTAAACTATAGCTTTTCTAAATGTTCTGAAAATGATTTTTATTACTGTACTCTGTGTTTTAGGCTTTTGAAGACATACATTGGAATGCTGCATTTCCATTTAATTATGGTGACTTTGTGTACAGAGTCTCCAAAACTGTGAAGCAGAACACTACAGTCAGTACATTTTCCTAACCTCTGCTACAAAGATTCAGGACATGCAAATAAAGTTTGAATCACAAACTTTGTGATTTCAACAATAGGCTATTGTTAAAATTATAAAAAAAAAAAAAAAAAAAAAAAAAAGTAATTCAAATTAAATAAAAGACTGATTATTCAGTATGACTATTACCTCTTACTTTTTATTGCTGCAGGAAAACTTAAAAATGAAACAGGTGGTTTCAGTTGCCTAATTCAGTTTATTCAGTAGGCTACATGATACTTAGCAACATATTCTGTGCTTCTGGTCTTTAATTTTACTCTAGCTGTATGCTGAAATATGTTACAGAAATTTAAAATAGTGTTTCATAGTTCAGGGCAGAAGTGGTGTTCAGACTGAAAAAGAGGTGATTTTACATCTGGATAGTTCAAGAGAATATGTATTTTTAATTAAAGGAGATTGGGAAACAAACACTTAGCTGACATCTGAGGCTAACTCTAAAAGAAATCACTTAGAAGTAACATGCCATTATGTGTATCCGTAGGGAAAATAATACAGCAAACAGCTAGAAATCTAAAATATTTTCAAACGATGTACTTGATGCCATAGCACATGAAAAATATTGTTGTAATAATTTCTATGAAAGAAATGTGGTTGAACAAATTGCATGATTAGAGAGGTATTGACTCAAATAAGAAACAGAGGTAGTTAAATGTACTGTATCAAATATCGGGACTGTGTACATATTTATTTATACAAAGTCGATTAAGAATGATAAAAGATTGTTTTCTAACAATACATATATATATATGTAAATATATATCACTGTTAAAAGAAATATTTAAAAGTAGTTCTACCATAAATATTTTTAACAGAATATAAAATTAGAAGAGCAAGGCATTCCTTCCTTCCCTCCTTCCTTCCTTCCTTCCTTCCTTCCTTCCTTCCTTCCTTCCTTCCTTCCTTCCTTCCTTCCTTCCTTAATCTAGAATTCAATTGAATCATAGAATCATAGAATTGATCAGGTTTGAAAAGACCTTAAAGATCACTGAGTTCAACCACAACCTAACCATACTACCCTTACTCTAACAACTCTCCACTAAATCATGTCCCTGAGCACCACATCCAAATGGTTTTTAAACTCATCCAGAAATGGTGACACAACCATCTCCTTGAAGAGCCTATTCCAGTGCTTGACAGCCCTTTCTGTAAAGAAGCTTTTTCCTGATATCCAACCTAAACTTACTCTGGTGCAACTTGAGGCCATTTCTGCTTGTCCTGTCACCTGTCACCAGTGAGAAGAGACCAACCCCACTCTCTGCCATCACCTTTCAGGTATTGGAAGAGAGCAAGGTCTCCCCTTAGCCTCTTCTTCCCCAGGCTAAACAGCCCCAGTTCATTCAGTTGCTCCTGGTAGGGCATATTCTCCAAGTCTTTCACAAACCTTGTTGCCCTTTTTTGGACCTGCTCCAAATTTTACAGTTCTGTGGTTCTCTATGTGCTGTAGCTTGTGTTACCCTGATCCTTATAATGGCCTACAGGGGAAACTCTTCTCCTCCTCTTTTTCTTTGTCCTTGGTGCCTGATGCATTGTTTACTTCATATTTCTTACTCTGTCTCACATCTTCTGTGAACAATTTTTTACCCTTTCTGAAATATGTTATCACAAATGTGCCACTAGCTTTGCTGTTGGGTCAAATTGTAGCCAGTTTTGGATTCATACTACAGACAGCTAGTATTAGCTCTGTCCTGCATAGGCACAACTCCTGATCTCATTTCCCAGAGGCTAACTGTATTGCTCACTCTGCTACCAAAACCGTGTCATGCATACTCAACACAACAGCTTATTCTAAACACCAGTTATGAATATTGTTATGAACAACAAAAAATGTTTGTGGTAAAATTTTTATTCTTATTATTCAAAAGGATTAAAAATAACTCCTTCCTTTTATTTTCTGCATATGTATAAAATGGATAGCACAAATGGAATTTAAGGAAAAGGTACTTCAGAGATGATAGAGGCAGTTCTTATTTTCTGTTACGTTGAAAAGATGATGATGAGTGGGAAAGAAGGAGAGAGAAATTTTCATATGTCAATAGAGGCTACCATCTGACATAGAACTTATCCCCTCCTGAATATAAGCTTTTACCACAGTATGGAATAAACATTTATATGAAGGATGAGAGAAGCATGTGAGAGATTATTTACAGTTCGCAATGTGAACTTTTATCCTCCAGTCCTTCCAAGGAGCTATTTTTTATGAACGCATCCTTGGCTAATGTAAGGTATCTTAAGTCTATAATACACAGAATATTGAATTTAGAAAAGGTCATAGTTGAGTTGAGCCTATGATCAGTTCTCTGCAGTTTTTTAATTAGCTCATTACTAAAATTAAGGAAATATACTTTTCTTTATATAAGGTCAATGTCTTATCTCTGTAGAAAAAAGTATACCATATGAGAAAAATGATTGCTCATAGCAGTAATTCATGGGATAAAAATTTCCATTTAACCCAGAGTCACTGTCAAAGTGACTCAGTGAGAGAGAAGTTCAAGAGAAATTGTCACTGTTTGTATTTAAAGACTGTCTGCTGTATCTCCTACATGTAAAATGATGGAGATATATCATATTCATGTCTTTATTTTAGCAAAGATAAAAGAGACAAGAATGTTGATAGTTACAGTTGGAGAACATCTGAATTTTAATGATACAAATAGCATAAGTATTAACAAGTACACAGGATAACAGCAAATTCATATTATATAAATAAGATAATTTGTTACGGAAAAATTGTGCTCTTTTACTTATTTAAATAGTTGGTTGAAATGAGAGTTTTTAACTCAATTTCTCCCTAAGAGAAATAAGAGTAGGGATACTCTATGATAAGGGACAAGCTAGAAATTTAGTGTGACCCCATGCAGGCCCTGCCCTCACTCCTAATGTCCTCTGAGAGTTGAACACAGCAAGACAGAACCAAGGACTAAAATGACCAGGTCTGTTGACAGCCCCTGCCATGTCAAGTCATTAATAAGGTCCAAAATCCCTCCAGTAGCCCTGTCAGGATCAAAATGAGAGAGGGTCAGGGACAGAGTTCAGGCTAGCTTAGGCTTACCTTAAATGGTGTGGCTACTAAAGCTAACAATGATCAATGTATTTTCTCCCTTTGTTTATTTTCTCCCTTTGAATTTATTTATTCTTGATAAAATGAGTTGTTGATGTAGCTTGATATTTGTCAAGCAATTTGAGATGAAATGATCATTAAATTATTCAGTAAGAAATCCATTATAGAATATAATCAGAAAAGAAGACATCACCTCAGATAAATATAAAACAGTGCTGACAGCTTCAAAAACCTATTTAGAAGTACCCTATGAGTTAGAGCACTGGGAGGTAAGAGGTCTCATGTTGTTGACCGTCAAGCACTACTTCCTTCAGTGCTAAAGGTAAGAAATTAGGCAAAGGTGGCAGGAGACCCTCAGGAATGAGTAAGAAACTTGTAAAAGAATTTGAATGGATGAAAAAAGTCTGTGGAAAGTGAAAAAGGATCTGGTCACTTGGAAGGAATATAGCAACAGGGATGAGATGAGGAAGGATAAGACTTACTTGGAATTGAATCTGACGAGGGAAGCCAAGGGCAAGAAAAGCTTCTTTATGTATGTCAGTAAAAAAAATAATAGGGAAAATTTGAGCCAGCTGCTAAATGAGGTAGGTGCTCTAGTAAAAGAGTCCGTGGAGAAGGTGCCTTCTTTGATTCAGTCTTTACTGCTAAGTCTGGCCCTTTGGAATCCCAGATCCTGGAGGTAGGAGAGAGAGTCACTTATCAAGGAAAAGGAAGGCTTCCTCTTGATCAAGGAAGATCTACTCAAAGATCATACAGGCAAAATTTGTGCACTCAAATCCATGCATCCCAACAGGATGAACTCATGAGTGTTGACAGAAATCACTTCCAGATCGCTCTCTATCACCTGTGAGAGGTCATGGAGAAATGGAGAAATGCCTGAGGACCAGAAGAAAGCCATTGTTATTCCAGTCTTCTGAAAGCCAAGAAAAAGGACCTCGAAATAATAGAAGCATAGAATAGCCTGGGTTGCAAAGGACCTCAAAATCATCTAGTTTCAAGCCCCCTGCCACGGGCAGGATCACCAACCACTAGACCAAGCTGCCCAGAGCCACATCCGGACTGTCTTGAATGCATCCAGGAATGAGGTAACCACAACTTCTTTGGGCAAAACTACAGGCTGGTCAGCCTGATCTCTGTCCTTGGACAGGTAAGGATACAACTTATTCTAGATGTCATCTCCAAGCAAGTGAAAGAGAAGGTTATCAGAAGTAATCAATATGGGTTCACTAAGGGAAAATCATGCTTGACCAATCTATTGTATCATGACTGGCTGAGTAGATGAGGAAGGAGAAGTGGATGTTGTGTGCCTTGACATCAGCAAAACTTTTGACAGTGTCTCCCACTACATCTTTGTAATAAAGCTTATAAAGTGTAGGACAGATGAACAGATGGTGAGGAAGGCTGACTGATAGAACTCAGAGGACTGTGACCAGTGGAACACCCAGTTAAAAGCCTGTAGCTAGGGTGTTCCCAGGGGATGGTACTGGGTCCAGTATTGTTCTACATTTTCAATCACCTAGATGAAGGTCTAGAGTCCACTCTCAGCAAGTTTACTGATGATACAAACCTGGAAGGAGTGGCTGACATGCCAGAAGGCCGTGCTACCATTCAGTGAGACCTGGACAGGCTGGAGAGTCGAATGAAGAGAAACCTTATGAGGTTCAACAAGAACAAGTGAAATGTCTACACCTGGGGAGGAATGAACACATGCATCAGTACAGATTAAGGGCATCAGCTGGAAAAAGTTGACCATGAGCCAGTAGTGTGTTCTTGTGGTCAAGGAGTAAAAGAAGGATTAAAAAGAGTGTGGCCAGCAGGTTGAGGGAGGTTATCCTCTCATCCTAGTGAGGCCACATCTGGAGTACTGTGTCCAGATCTGAACTCCTCAGTTCAAGAATGACAGTGGAGGGCTCGAAAGATGATTAGGGGCCTGGAGCATCACCTTTATAAGGAAAGTTAGAGACTTGAGACTGGGAGGGATCTTATCAGTGCTTATAAATATCTGAAATCCTGGATTCAAGAGGATGTGGCCAGGCTCTTTTTGATGTAGACCAAGTGACTGGAAAAAAATCAATGGACACAAACTGGAACACAGGAAGTTCCATCTGAATATTAGGAAGAAATTCTATACTGTGAGGTTGACAGAGCACTGGTACAAGCTGCCTGGAGAGGTTGTGGCATCTTCTTCTTTGCAGATATTCAAAACCTTCCCGGACACTTTCTTGAAGAGCAGATAACCTGCTCTGGCAGGGGAATTTGAACTAGGTGACCTCCAGAGATTCCTTCTAACTCTACAATTCAATGATTTTGTGATTCTTTGAAAATAAATGTTCCATGTGAATGAGCTATGAAATAGCTGAGGTGAATGTTTCTTCAAGTAATCTAGATGGATTTCTGGACAGAAAGTTTGTTTAAATTTTGCAATAAAAATAGCCTTCTCCCCCAGATATCAGAATTTATCTTGATATATTCTCAGAAGCAGAAAACGGGAAATAGGAAGGAATGAACTCTTGGAAAATGTTAGTTTCAGTGGCTCTGCTTACACTTTAACCTCTTACTTTGCATTGAAGAGTTCTTTAAAGGTGTTTCAAGAGTGTACTGACTTTTCTTTACTCTTATGAAAGATGGAATAAAATAACTAACATGACAGCATTTGGGTTTTTATTCTAATATTAGGGAACAGCTCTTTTAAGATTTGGATTTACATTTGGATTTAATCTCTAACTATGAGTAATGAAAGTGGCAGATACTTAGAAAAACTCTCAAACTCTAAGAGTACTTCTTCTAATAAGACCCATGGGGTCCTTAATTTTGCTACAGAGTGGGAGTAATTTGACTTACATTTTAAACCTTATCTCTATCCAGAGTTGCATGCCACTTTCCCTTTATTCTGTACAAAAAATATAATTAGAAGTCTTCAACAGTTTGAATATTGCATGTCAGTATGTGCTTTTCATTCTAACTTCTGTGGCAATATGAAGTACTAAGGATTAGGGAGACGAGATATACGAGAAATAGCTGTAGGTAAAGATACTTTTTCCTTCTTATTACCCAATGTCTTTCAGTTTCTTTAGTGCTAATCTAGCAAAAGACATATCAAGTGGTAACCCAGTAAATATGACTTTTACCACATTGCTGGTAAAAGGATACAAGCTTAGTATTTATTGCAGAGGGGACTGGGTCTATGTGGTGTAAGCCACTGACAAGTGGTGTCACCTAAGGGTCTGTCTTGGGATTAGTACTTGTTAACAACTTTCTTAATTACATAGATGATGGGATAAAGTGCATCCTCAGCAAGTTTGCAGATGACATCAAAGTGTAGTTTCATATGACAGAAGAAACTAATGCCATTCAAAGGGAACTGGACAGACAGAAGAAGCAGCCCCATGTAAATGCCAAGGTGTTATCCTTGTTATCCTCGTGACAGTCCCAACTACAGTACAGACTGGGAGAAGAACTCCTTGAGAGCAACACTGCAAAGAAGGACTTGGGGGTAAAGGTGAATGAAAAGCTTGAAAAAAAGCAAGCAGTGTGCACTTGCAATTCAGAAGGCCAACTATATCCTGGGCTGCATCAAAAGAGGGGTGATCAGCAGGGTGAAAGAGGTGACTGTTCTCCTCTACTCTGCTCTTGTGTGGCCCCACTTTAAGTATTGCATCCTTCACCCTTGGGGCCTTCAGAATAAGAAAGTTGTGGAGCTTTTGGAGCAGGTCCAGATGAGGGTCATGAAGATTATCAGAGATCTGAAGTACCTCTCCTGTGAATATACGCTGAGGGATCTGAGATTGCTGAGACTGGGAAAAAGGAGACTATGAGGAGATATCACTGCAGCCTTCCAGAACTTAAAAAGAACTTATAATCAGGAGGGAGATCGAGTTTTTACATGGTCTGACAGTGACAAGGAGGAATCATTTCAAACTAAAAGAGGGAAGATTTAGTTTAGATGTTAGGAGGAATCTTTTCACTTAGAGGGTGGTACGAATGCTCCATCCCCAAAGATGTTCAAAGCCAGGTTGAATGGTGCCCTGGACAACCTGATCTAGTGGATAGCATCCTACCCACAGGAAAGGAGTTGGAAATAGATGATCTTTAAGATCCTTTCTAATCCAAAGCATTCTGTGATTCAGTGACAATTCTTCTGGGGTATCTTGAGCTGTTTTTAGTATCTTTGGGCTCTGACAATGACCTAACAGAAAATGTTATATTCTGTTCCCACCTATAACCACCATATGAAGGTCTGACAATCTTAAGCAGCTGTTTTGCAACATTGGCTATCTGTGCTAGTTAGACTGTGGAAGGCTGGCAAAAAAATGAGGCGAAGAAGAACCAAAGAAAAATAGGACTCCATTTAAGAAAGATGATTCTTCCTAATGTTAAGGAAGGGTAGTTTGGTCATTAACCTCACGGATGACCTCATGACCTCAGGATGTTGACTCTCAGTAAGCATCCCTTTCCCTACTGCTTAGGGAAGACTAAAATGTTGATCTTGGGACAAAAAGGAATGATAAAAGGATAACAGGAGCAAAAAGGGATAGATACTATGAAGACAAGTTCACTATTATTATTAGTGAGACTTTTTTGTATTTAGATTTTTTTTTCTCTATTGAAATAATAATTGGATTAAGAACAAGCTTGGTCCTGTAGGTAAAGGGTGTTCCCTTCAGCCTCAGCAAGATTCTGTCTGTAACAAGCTATAGAATCCTATTGCATTTATGGCTTGCTAAGTATCGGACAGAATGTGAGGGTTTTTTTCGTTTGTTTCATTGGCTTACTAGTGCTTACAGGAAATACTCAAGAACAATTTTCTTCATGTATTGGGGTAGTAGGCTTACAAATACAGTAGTTCATTAGATGGAATAATGAGACAGCAGAGAAAATAGCTAATTATGAAATAATAAAATGTTGGCAACAATTCAGGAGAGGAAAACTATGTAAACATCTCATGGATAATGGTTCCAGTCTGATTGTTAGTTAATTAATCAATTGGTCAAATACAACTTGTATTCAATTCTGCTTTATTTAAAGTATCCGTGAAAATAAAGTGAAGAAATATTTAGATCCGTAGGGAAAACACTCAGGTGATTATTCTCATCCTTATAGCTATCCTGGGTGCTCAGTTCTCTAACCAAGGCCCTTAGTGATTTGAGGTTCTTGAAACAGCATTGAACAGTTTTGTTTTGGCACATCCATGTAAACAAATTTTGTAGTAGCTTTTGGTGTCCACCTTATCACAAATTCTGGGCCATCAGGGTGAGTCTCTTTGGGGAAGGCCTCACTTTCACAGCTCGCTGGGACTCAAGCTGGGACTGAATCTGCTCACTGTCACAATAGTCCCTCTGTCTGCTCCTTGCTGGCTGTTCTGACCTTGGCTTGGTCTCCTGAGTTATACTATGGAGCTCTGCAGCTTGCTTCATCTGTATGGTAGAAAGACCACACATTAACATGTCCAGCCCAGGTGAAGTTAACATATATTTATATAGATTCTTTGTTATATTTAGGAAAATTTGAGTTGGAGCTCCAAGTCACTTTTCATAAGAGGCATTTCCATAGCTCTGTGAATAATGACACCTTTAAAGTCCCTGTCATCTATAAGAAAATCAGCAACTGAATACACAAGTGATCAGGCAGTGAGGGCAGCAATGTTATCAAACAGACTTATGTTTATTACTTCTGTGGAAAACATCACATTACTCTGTCACAGATAATATATCAGAGTATGGGTGTTTGGAAGTCTTATCTTTCATCATACTTTTTTTTCTGTCAGATTAATTGGAAAATCTTTGTCATATCATCATTTGGATTTATAAGCTTCAATATTTTGAAGTTTTGAAGTTTAAAAGTATTTCTTGATCTTGGCACTTTCCCACATTTTATATTTGCAGTACTACAAAATTTCATTAATAACGTTGGACTTTCACCAATCCTTAATAATTATATAGTGGTTTCTCATAGATTCGCTTTGTATTACAGTAACATTACTTCGAGAGTGAACTCTTTCCAACACTGCAAAGGCATGACATGGCTTTCATATATTTCAGTGCTGACATTTTTAGAACAATTACATTTTTTTAAGTCTTCCAGACGTTGTAACAATCTTGATGAAGTCTTAGGTTGAATTATTTTTAGTCCTCTAGCTGAAGAAAATTAATTAATAGATAGCTAAAGGACTTCTCAGAACACTTCCCCCGGCCCCCCCCCCCCCTCAGGTGACAACATATAAAACTCTTCCTTTCTTCCTTCCAAACACTAGCTTATTTAATTTTTCTTTTTTGATATTTTATAAATTGGAAATAATTTTTGTGATGTTGTTTTGACCTGAAAGATTACTTTAGTTCTAAGTAGCTCATTAGGTTAAGCTTGAAAGGTAGTAATTTACTGTTCCAAAAATATGAAACAGGTATTTGTCATTCACTTGGCTTCAGTTGTGAGATGTGTAAACAACAGTCAAGTCTGTATTTAAACTTGTCAGTGTCCTGATTCTTCATTAAATAAATGCTTATTCCTATTGCACATGGTTTAACAAAAGTTTGGCCTTGGGAAAGAGACTGTTACTGACTTTGGTATGTAATACCCTGAACTAGTTAATAGAGCGTTTTGTTCTAGGCATTTTTGCTTCAGACACCTTTATGCGACACAATTTTAAGTTTGAGAAAGCTGGCGTTAGGGAGAAATTACTTTGTATTCTCTCCTTAAAGACTGACTGGTTACTGTTACTGTTTTTTTTTTTGTTTTTTTTTTTTTTTTAAATCTGAATTATTCAATGACTCAGCAGTGAAACTGCATATTTTGTTAAAATAATCCTGTAATTACCATTTTGACTGGTCTGCTTTCTAAAGCAGTCTGTTTTCTCACTGGATGATAAACGCATGAATCATCTGGAGAATTACTTGACTACACTGGATGTATACACAAGAACACACTTGATACTCACCTACACCTACAGCTTTGATTTCAAAGATATTCATATATTTCATACATTCATAGATTTTCATTGAAACTCATATAAAAGTTCTACAGCTTCAGTCACAGAGACTACTTGCTAAGTCTTTTTCAGATATCTAAGTGTCAAAAATGTTGATGCTGCAAAAATATAACTTGTATTTAAAATTCTAGGAAATCCAGAGTTATGAAAATACTTTCTTTCATGTTACTTGAATATTTATATTGGAAGTACTTTTACAAAGGATCAACTTATAGACACTTACCCATCCTGTTGACCTCTCCTGCTATCTACTCAGAGATAGCTGAAATTATCTATTTGCATGTAACATTTATTTGATATCTTTGACAAGATTCAAATCTCAAGTTCTCAGCGTAGACAGAAATAGATGTTCAAAGAGGAAGGAGGGGTATTTTGGTTTTCTGTTTGACAATATATGTCACAGTGCCCTTGCTCTGAAGTGATTTAGTATAATTTGGATGGAACATTCCCAGAAAAAAATAAAGGGGAAAAAAAATAAATAAAAATGGAGATTAAGGAAGCCACTATCCTAAGTTATCATGCAATAGACATTCACGGTTATAATGACTGCCATTAAGACCCATTAATCTCATCACTGTAATTGGCCTTCCAAGAGCCTTCTAAGACTTCCAAGCCTTCCAAGAGCAGCACTATAAAGACTAGAGACCTTGTCCTGAAATTCTGTGTCTGAAGATGCTAAGTCATAAACCTAAATCTTGTATCTGGTAATTAGTGCTCTTAGTGTTATGGATATTTTTACAAAAATATTCATTATGGAGCTTGTAACTACAAGAGTGACACAGGACAGCAAGAGTTATGGAAAAAAGGCAATTATAGGCAGCATAGAAAAGGAAGACTAGAAATCTTTAATAAAGGTTTTAAGTCATGTGCAAGTCTAGCAAGAACAATAAGCTGTAAGATATTGATATCTCCCATTCTCGATTGGTAGAACTGTTCATTAATTTAACCAAATGAAGTTCATCACTGGTCAGAAACTTTTCTATTGGGAAGGAATTGATATCAATCAGTATTTCTTATTTCTTTCATGCTGTCTTTTGCAGTTTGTGGTATGCTATCTAAGCATTAAAGCGCTCTAGCCATGTACACGTGCATAGGTAAAGTTTGGCATTATCAAAATATGTGAACCTTGCCCTTTTCGATCAAAATATTTTATACAGTAGTTTTATTTCAAGAAATTAGGAATACCTGTTAAAAGACTCATAGTACTGAGAGTGTTTTCACACAGCTGCAGTTAGCACCAAAACAAACTTTTAAGATTTGTAGCACACATCACATGAATGATGAAGAAGTCTATGTATGCACCAAATCTGGGCCTGTATTAACCTAAGTAGGCCTATAACAAGGCTTTGGTAGTATTGGTAGTATTAGAAGGGGTTGCAGCAGTGTTTTCAGATTATTCTGAAATTCTTTTTTAAATCATGTCTATTTCTGTGAACTTTTGAGGAAATGTGGAAATTATAAACTTTCTGAAAAAGTTTTTTTTATGAAAAGCCTTTCTGTATACTTTTTCCACAAAGATACTATTTCTATTTGTTTGGGGTTTTTTTGTTTTTGTTTTTTTTTTGTTTTGTTTTGTTTTTTTTGTTTTTTTTTTTTTGTTTTTTGTTTTTTGTTTTTCTGAACATATATAATGCCTAAACTAAGGCCTGAACTAGAGATGTTCACATGCTTTTTATTTGATAATAATCTTGCCTCATAATTATCATGCAAATTTGGCAAATATATCAATTTCACTAAAAGAATGGCCCGTTCTCTTCAATATCTTATTGATGACCTGGATGAGGGGATAGAATGTACTCTCAGTAAGTTTGCAGATAACATTAAGTTGACAGGAAGTGTGATCTGTTGATCTGCCAGGGGAGTAGAAAACCTCTGCAGAGCAATCTGGACAGGTCAGATAGCTAGGCTGAGACCAATGGGATGAATTTCAACAAGATCAAGTGTTGGGTCCTTCACTTTGACCACAACTCCAGGCAGTGTTACATGCTTGGGGCAGCGAGGCTGAAAGATTGTGCAGAGGAAAAGAATCTGGAGGTGTTGGTCAGTGCTTGGCTGAACATGAGCCAGCAGTGTGCCCAGCTGACCAAGAAGACCAATGGCATCCTGGCTTCTTCAGAAATAGTGCAGCTAGAATGACCAGGGAGGAGATCATTCCCCTGTACTCAGCACTGGTGAGGCTGCGTCTTGAGTACTGTGCTCAGTTTTGGGCCCCTTGTTACAAGAAATACATAAAGGCCTTGGAGCGTGCCTAGAGAAGGGCGATGAAGCTGATGAAGGGACTAGTGCACAAGCCTTATGAGGAGCACCTGAGGAAACTGAGTTTGTTTAGTCTGGAGAAGGGGTGGCTTGGGTCAGACCTTATTTACCTCAGTAGCTCTCTAAAAGGAGGTTGTAGTGAGGTGGGATTGGACGCTTCTCCTGAATAACTAGCAATAGGACTGGAAGGAAAGGCCTAGACTTGCTCTAGCAGAGGTTCGAGTTGGATATTAGGAAAAATTTCTTCTACAAATGAGTGGTCAGGTTTTGGAACAGGCTGTACGCTGTTCTGGATAACGTGGGAGGAAAGTTACATCTTTTTGAGATATATATTTAAAATATATTTTATAGTAGATAAGCTACTTTATTTTATTTTATTTTATTTTATTTATTTGAAATTAAGGAAAATATTCTAGAAGATGGAGTGTAGCTATGTATGGAGTACAAAGCTGGCACAGAAGTAGGCTGGCAGTGACTGCCAGTGCATTACTGTAGTGATGAAAAGCTTTATAATTTGCTGAGAAGACAAACTAATTTCAGGAAAGGGGCAGTTACAGGAGCAGAATAAAGAATAATTTTCTGCTAAGTGCCATTAGGATTTTTGTCAATTTGCAATTCTACTTTCTGGGAATAATCACATAAGAATTATAAATTTAAAAGTTCATATTTTAGGAACTGTAGATTTAGTAATATCTCAGCCAATATAAGCATATGCTTAGCTAGAATCATCTGAATAAAGAATCATCTGAAGTGTAAATAAAAGCTGTCAGGGAGAAATGTGTTAATGAATAATTGAATTGATAAACAAACTCAAAAAGATATTAGCTAATTTAAAATAAAACTACTCTTATTGGCATAAATATTTCAAATAAGGTACAATTTTTTCATGCCTTGGATTATTAACTTGTTTTCATATTTTTATCGTTACTAAGAAAGGAACTTTGTTCCTTTTGTAGTAGACATAAGTAGCTGTCTAGTAGGTGCTAGAACACATGATCTACAGCTTTATTTTTATTTCACTTATTTAGTAAGACCTCTTTCAGTAATAGTTTTATTGTCATTTATGCAAGCAGTGAGAAGCTGTTGGTTCTACATTGTGTAGCAGTTAGTTAAAGGGTAAGAATTTAAATGAAAGTGCTAATTTATCTTGTATTATTAGATAACTATTATATAGAAAAGCAGCTGTACTAAAAAGGGCAGTTAATTAAAACTCTACTTTCCAAAAACCACGCATTAAATTTAAAAAAATAGAAAGATGAGTACAACAACTAAAGTCACTTTGTGGCTGTTAGAAAGTAGATTTCATATTCAAATTCACAATTACGTTGTAGAAATATTTTATATTTTCTAACCTGAAGGTGTAGGCTTCTAGCTTTTATATTGAATAGTGATATCATTTTAGTAGATACTGAGTAGTAAATCAGAAAAAGAGAGGTAAAAGCCAAAGAACCAGACAGTTTGTTAGCTAAATGCTATGTTAATCTTGCAGCCATGTAGCAGAGAAGCACAAAGCTAACTAGCTGGCAAAACAGTTGTGCTGTTGATTAGCTAATAGGTGATATAAGCTTATTTGGCTTTAACTAAGGGTTTCATCAGAACAAAAACATTTCTGTAGAATGTATTGTCTGTCACAGTTTCATATCACAGATACTAATTCAATGCTGGAGTTGTTCGATAATAAAATGATAAGTAAAGGGAAAATTAATTGATACGAGAATAATCTTTTATCCATAAAATAAGCTAAGATGGATACTCTACTTAAACCAATGTTTAGTGTGGGATTTCAAAGTTGGAATTTCTCTTTTGAAGGCTGCTTGCACCACCATGATTTAGATTTATGCATTTTTGACAGACAAGTTCCCTCAACAAGTAATTTTGAAAATGAAAGTTGACTCTCTTTGTCCTCTTCCTGTAGTCTTTAACAAACTAGAATATTTTTCATTTTCTTTCTTACTTGACAAAGGTTGATGAATTAGGATGACATTCTGGGAGCCCCATCACTTTTTTTTGAAACAAGTATTAAACTGCTATGCTCAGTTTCCTGAAGAAGCGCTCTAACTTCTTAATTGTCAATATTTATCTTAAAAAATAAAAGCCTATATATGCATAACATATGCACAAACCAAGAAGTACTGTAACCAGTGCTCCTGATTATGTCAACAGTAAGTTGAGCATGAGTCAACATGCCCAGGATGGCCAACTGCACCGTGGAGTGCATCAAACGCAGCATTTCTAGCTGGTTTAGGAGAGTAATTTTCCCACTGTACACTGTCTTGGTGCAGCCTCATCTCAAGTGCAGTTTCGGGTGTCATAGTACAAAGAGGGTATAAAAGTACTAGAGAGTGTCCAAAGGACTATAAAGATGGTGAATGCTCTAAAGGGGAAGACATATGAGGAGTAGCTAAGACATATGATGTCAGTTTGTTCAGCTCAGCTCAGAGGAGACTGAAGGGAGACCTCATTGAAGCACACAGCTACCTCATGAGACAGAATAGAGAGACAGGAGCACTCTCTCTGGTGACTAATGATGTAACCTCATGGAATAGCATGAAGCTCTGAAAGGGATATTCAGGCTGGCTATCAGGAAAATGTTTTTCATCAAGAGGATGGTTGGACACTGGAGAAGTGATCAAGGTACTGAGCTTGCTGGAGTCCAAGAAACATTTGGATGATGCTCACAGTAATATAGTCTGATTTTTGAGTGTTCCTGTGTGAAGTCAGGAGTTAGACTCAATAAACCTTATGGGTCTCTCCCAAACTCTATGTTTTGCATACTTTCTTGGAACAGTATTACTAGCTTCAGCCTACCTGAGAGGTATACAGAATAGCTAGATCTTACATCAGTTACCAACAAGTATGAGCCCATTTTTCCTTGGAGAACTGTGTTTTCAGGTTCATGTGGAAATGACTGGAAATTCAGTGGGGCAGGAGTATGGGCAGGAATCCCAAATAGAGGTGCAAGAATTTGCACAAGCACTTCCTTATCACCTCGCTATTTACTTTCTTATCCACTCAACATATTTCTTTGCTAATTCATAGCACTGTTTATTTTTTTTTTTCTTAAATTCTTTTCTAAACATCACCTTTTTTAAACATCACCCTCCAAATTCCTTGGATATAAGACTTTGTGTAAATTTCTTAAGCTGAAAAAAGTTACATTCTCTTTGTTCTCCAGCTGAAATTAGTAAGATTAGCATGTGGATTTCCACGATTTAGAAACACTCTAGAACAAGAATTCAATGACACATTCATAACCAGTTGCCAAAGAGGCATTTTCTAACATATGTTAATCATTGAGGGACAGAGGGTGCTAATAGTTTCAGAAATTTGGAAAGTTATCTTAAAACACATACAATTTTCAGATAGCTTGGCTGTGAAAGAATGGAAGGAACAGTACCACAATTTTTTTTTTCTATCAAAAGTTTTCCTCACAAAGTAAAATACACAAGCTTATTAGCTATATATTTAAGGGGTACATTATTATTTTTCTTCACTCCTAAATTACTTCTTTTATTGTGAATATAATTGACTTCAAATATATCAACTCAAAATCTGTAAGTAAGTCCAGACAAATGCCTTAAGGCTGAAAGCAAAACTAAATTGATGGTACCCTTGGAATGCAAACAGTTTTTTTCATAACAAAAGTCACTTGACCATCCACCCCAGCAGAATTTGTAATAATGTAGAGAAATCAGAACTGCTTCCTTATCTGGAAATCACTTGCATGATAAGTGTATATTGAATGTTGAATATAGGATGAATAGAAAAGCTGCTTTCCAGGCCTTTTAGTAGGTATGAGAACCCCATATTTAGCATTAATTAACATTTTCCACATTTAATTTTCAAGCTTTAAATCTGCTGTCTTGTAATTTATAGGACAGAAAACAAACAAGCAAAAAAACCATTAAGTTTGGTATAATTTCTTGAGAGCCATTGTTGAGTAAAGCATAAATATTACCCTAAGATTAATATTTTGGTCAGTCTTATCTGTTAGAAGTAAAAAAGTTCTCTCTTTGAAAATACAGATGAATTGTTTTTAAAATCAACACCTTTCAAATTTAGCAAATGCTTACTCAACAAATAGCTTCTGAATTAATATACCCATAGAACTGGACACCTGTTCATTGTATAATGAGGATCATCACTCAAGGTTCAGAATATAGATTCCAAATCAAACCAAAATCTCTAGCTAAATTTTCAATTGTAACTTCTAAAATCTACAGAAAAGATAACACAAGTTTTCTTACCTGTACTTTTTTTCAAAGCTATTACTCATCATTGAATGTATCACTTTTAATAAAGCAGACTATTAACAAAAAGATTTAACGAAAGCTCTAATTTGTTTTATACAAAACAAGATTTTTTCAGTAGAAACAGTTGATATTTGAGAGTTTATTTTCTTTGCTCTTGCTTTTTCTTGAAATTGATCTTTTATCAGAATATGTTGACACAAAGCGAAGTAGAATAGAACAAAAATAATTAATTTGGATGTTGCAATGTTTTGTTTTAATTTTTTCTCTTAGTTCTGAATATTTATATTTGTCAAAGTTATCATTAATATAACTTTACCATGAAGATACATCTTCATAGGACATCTGGAATAAAATGCTTAATAATAATATGGAAATGAACAGTGTTTCAGCATGAAGCACTGTGAGGGTGCTGCAATCTACATTAGGAAAGGAATAGAATATTAGGAGCCATCTCTGAATTACAGTCATGAGCTAGTCAAAAGCCTACAGGTAACCGTTAGAGATGAAGGCAGAAAAGGGTGTCTACTACTGGCCATGAGATCAGACAGAGCCTGTTGATGTGGCTTTCTACCTGCAATTACAGGAGACATTGCAGTCACAAGCAGTCATCCTGCGGGGGGACTTTAACCACCCAGACATCTGCTGGAAAAGTAGCACCATCAGCTGTAGGCAATCCAGGAGGCTCCTGGAATGCATTGAGGATAATTCCTGAGTTGTGTAATTGATGGATCTACCAGGGGTTGCAGTATTGGACTGCTGCTCACCAATGTAAATGAACTGATTGGCATCATCAGGATTCGAGCCTGCCTGGACTGTGGTGACCATGCTATGCTTCAAGTTCGTGTTCTGGAGGGATATGAGACAAAGATAAAATTAGGAAGCTAAATTTTAGGAAAGAGAAAATCCAGCTCTTCAGGGAGTTAGTAAAGAAATTACCCTCCTCATGGAGGGTAACACGTCCCATGGGTAAGGGTGCAGAGAAAAGCTGGCAGGTCTTTAAGGAGGCTTTTCTCAGGGTGCAAGATCTCTCCATCACCAAGTGCAGCAAGTCAGGAAAGGAAGGCAAGAGACCAACACGTCTGAACTGGGACCTACTGGTCCAGCAGATACCAACTGATGTGAAAGAAAAAATGCACAGGCTTACAGGCTGTGTAGAGGTGGGGTCAGGAAAGCCAAGGCCCAGCTTGAATTAAACTTGGCAAAGGATGCCAAGAAGTACAGGCACTTCAAACAGAAAAGGAAAGTCCAGGAGAGTGTACCCCCCCAAGTTAGCGACACAGGAAAGCTGATAGCATCAGACAAGGAGAATGCTGAGGTACTTAACTATTCTGCCTCAGTCTTCTCTGGTAAGCACTCATGACACAGACCTCAAATTTGGTTTTGTTGGAGGTACTTAGAGAAGCAACATCCATCCCACTGTAAGCAAAGATCATATTCGTGACCACCTGAGAAAGTTGAACACAAGCACATTTGTAGGTCCACTGAGATGCATCCCAGAATCCTAAGGGAATTGGCTGATGTAGTCCTCAAGCCACTCTCCATGATATCTGAAAAGTCATGGCAATCAGGCAAACTTCTTTGTGATTGGAAAAAAGGTAACATCATAACTGTTTTTAAGAAGTGTGACTTCAGGAATTACCGACCAGTCAGTCTCATCTCAGTATGTAAAGGGGAGCTACAGTAAAGGAGACATTTAGTCTCTGATAGAACAAGAGGAAATGGCTTCAAGCTCAGGAGAGTGTAGATTTAGGTTAGATACAAGAAAAAAATATTTTACAGTGATGTTGGTGAGCCATTGCAACAGGTTACCTAGTGCTGTGACTGAACCCCTGTACCTGGAGACTTTCAAGGCGAGACTGGAAAAGGCCCTGGGCAACCTGATTTAGCTGTGCTGTCCTTGTTCATTGCTGGGGAGCTGGGCTAGATGGCCTTCAGATGTCCCTTCCAACTCTAAGGATTCTATGATTCCACAGTTCCACAAGACTCTGTGCAGATATTCACCAAGAGATATTGACTGAGGTTGTAAAAGCTAACTGAATATGAAGATACTTTCTTATAGTTCTCATTTAGCTGCTGTTTTGCTAGATGATTGAAGAAGCTTTCTCACAGTGTATGAGTTTCTGTCAGTAAAATGGAGATAACAATACCGATAATGATATTATTGTACTTTGCAAAGCCAATTCAAATGCTAGATGAAAATTTCTCTGTAAAACTAAGGTATTATAAAATAGAATGCATTCATGCTCTCACTGGTGGATTGCCTGAATAAGCTTATATCCTATTATGCAGTAGGGCTTTTTTTTTTTTTTTTTTTTTTTTCAGAATAGGAGAGCAATCCATAATATCTGAACATAAAATGGCTAGTGTTTCATTGTTAACTACAGGAAGAGCTTCGTTGAGAAATAAATGGAGGGACTTAAATATGTATGTTGACATACTGAAGATGTGACTTACCTTTATTTGTTCAGTGGGAAAAATATCTTGCATTATTGACTTAATAGAAAGATTTCTTATGAAAAGCTTATTCACTTTTAGATATTCAAGTTGTCTAGTGAGAAAATCATTACCTCTAACTCAGACCTTCCAAATGAACAAATCAAGATGAAAAACTATCGTGATTAGAGTAATGCCCTAACACTAAAAAAACAAACCAAAAGCAAACAAAAAACCCAGCAAGCTAAAATAACACAGTTTAGCTGGGTATGAGAAAATTTTCTTCGTAGAAACTCATGTGGCTTGGATTTGGGACTAAAGCAGTGTTGTTGACAGTGTAAAGTTCTGGCTGCCAGCAATGCCTGAACATTGTGAAGGCATTCTCTTTTTCTCTCTCTGCCCACACAGTAAGTAGGTTGTGCCAGGGACAAGGTGCTTGGAGGGGAGAAATCCTGAAGAGAGAGCCCAAAGTGATCATGACACATACATACAACACTGTAGTCATCAATAAAAATTGAGCTTTGGGTGCTGGCTGGTGTTGCTTATGGGATGTTGTGAGTGATTTATGCAACTTGATTCTACCTCCTTCCCCCATTTCCCTGATGATCCATACAGAACATTATCAGAACTTCATAAAAATCTACTATCTTCAACCCTGATCACTTTTCATCTTTTAATAATATTTTTTGTCTGTTTTAATTCAGGCTCTCTGGAATGAATATACCTCCTCCAGTTATCAGCAACAAAAATTGGCTTAGACTGCGTTTTGTAACTGACAGCAATCATCGATACCGTGGATTTAGTGCTCATTATCAAGGTACATCTATAAGAATAGATTTTGTTATTGTTGTTTTTTTGTTAAAAAAAAAAAATTGAAGTTGTTGTGTAAATGAAAAATCTATTTTACACTGAAAAAATTCCCTATATATTTTGTATTTGCATAAATACAAAAATACAATAAACAATAAAGTCAGTTGTATGACTTATCATATCAAATTACAATCTATTAGAGTATAGCTAGTGTAATACATAGAATACATTCCAAGTTACAACAGGTATCTACTTCCTTCTCCCCTGTGTAGTACGTAGTTTTAAAAATGATCCTTATTTCCGAATGAGATTGCAAAACAGACGCAGAAATAATGTTTTCTTCTTTAAAATACGTTTACCTCTTTGATTTTGTTAGCCATGTTTGTAAAACAGTGAGTTATTTTCTGTTTACTAATGTGGCATTTCATCATTATTATCTTTTATTACATACTTCTGAATACAATGTACTATTAAAGATTTAATTAACCTGTAAGATTGTTATCCACTGTTTTTATGAACAACCGTTACTTTGAATAGGAGTGAAAGCATCTGAAGCACTAACTAGGGAATATCACAGTTTGGAGGAAGATCATAATAATGATGAAGCTCTGGTAAAAACTGAGCTCCACTAGTATATGGTAATACAGTCTGCTTTTTCGCAAACATTACTGTAAGCAGTATTTTCCAATATCTGCAGTGCATCAATGGATCTTCAGGGAACAGTAGCTCTTTTTGTGCTCTTTAGCTTTTCCGTTGTTTTTTTTTTTTTGTTTTGTTTTGTTTTGTTTTGTTTTTAATGTGGAAAAAAAAAAAATCATCATCATAACATTCCTAATCAGATTTAGTTTAGGAATTTCTTTTACATTTCTCTGTAAGAAATTCATCATGGGAAGACATTGGCTACATAAATGTTTGCAGAATCTGGTAAAATTCATCACCAAATATGACAAAAAATACTAAATTCGGACTATTTTTTTAATGTAATTTGATCTATATGATTGCCTCAGATAATATATTCTAAATATGCACGGAGAATAATTTGATTATTTTAGCAATTAATATGGCTATTATTTTAGTATATATACACACACTTGTATACATATACTGAGAGTTTCTGAGATTCTAGATGTCTTGAAATGTGTACTGTAGTGAATTGAGGTGAAAGAATCTTCTTTAATGTAGCTCCACATCTTCCACAGCTTTCATAAAATGGCACTGACTTTTTTTTTAATGTCATTATTAATACCTCATATGATAAACCACATGCTTTACTGCAAAATTCCTAGCTCATTGGATTGTAAAAAGACATAAAATAGAAACTTTGTGTTAGATCCTATCTAACAACTGGTAAATAGTCTGATAACTATTTTGGAAATTTATGTAAAGCAATTCACATTAATCGGATGTTCATTTTTTAACTACTGAGAATAAATTACATTTCACATGACACACATCTTGTATCATACTTGCATTCCTGATGCAACTGTGAGATGTTAGGTGGTAGAAGAAATCAGACTTCTGTTTAGCTTCAGAATGTTTTCTGCAAGTCACATAAAAGACATTAACAGGCAGCTGTGATTTCTCATCATCACCTAAATAATACACCTAAGTTAGTGGTGATTACATTACTGAATTTGTATTATTTTGTTTCTGTCATTTAATTTTTGACATTACATTGAAGAATGTGTATTAACATCTGCTCTATGCTTAGCTGTGAAAGGCTGTAGTATGAAGGAAAAAGTGAAGAAAATCTATTTTACTGCTGTATGGAAGAAAAGATACACAGGTAGTTAATTCAGCATGTAAAAGCATTAGTTGTTCATACTGCAAGCAGATATAATCATTATAAATTAAACCTGATTGTAGAAGATGAGACAATGCAATGTGAGGTAATAAGGATAGTTGTTTCAGAACTTACAGCAGACTAAAGAAGAAAGTGTGAGGAAAGGAAATAACCATACGAAACCTTTCATAAGTTTAGAAAATTATACATATAGATAAAATATTCCACTTTAAAAGTGCAAACTCTTCATTTTTTAGTTAGAGACTATTTTAAGTCTTTTTCTGAAGCCAATTATCAAATTCACATGAATTATCAAAGAAGATGACTAATAAAAGAATTATTCCAAATAACAGTGCAGTATAGATAGATGAGACAGTTTTTCTAGTCAGGAATTTACTTCTATATCATTTTCAAGGAGAATTCTGTTAACTTTCTCAACCAACTACATTGTATTTTTTATTAATTTCCAATGCTACTACATCTCTACAGAAAAAACATTCGAAATACTGGAGTACAAAACACTGCATAATTTTATTTCCTCAATGTTTGGCACTTCAGTATTCCTTTCACATAATTACTTCTCTGGCTTGATGTTTTTTGCAGAACTACATATTTTATGCTAATGTATTTGTGTGGTGGGTTGACCTTAACTGATAGCAAATCATCCACACTCACTCATTCTCTCATTTTTGAGCAGGGAAGAAGAAAAAAGACAGAAAACTTGTAGGTTGAAATACAAACAGGGGTGATCACTCAACTACTGTCACAAATATAACAGATTTAAGAAATGTAACTTAAGACATTTAGTTATTGATTTGGGTGCTAGGAAAAGGCACATGGATATTTGAAGAGATAAAGAAAAAATCTATCAGCTTTTGCAGGCTTAACTTTGCTTTCTGATGCCTCCCACTTCCCATGTCTACTTTGCATACACCTAATCTCTTCTATAATGAGAGGGGTATTACAGGAATTTTGAATCAGGTTGCAGCAGTTTATTTCTACTGCTCCTCAATTCTCACTCTCTTCTGGTACTCATTCCCTCTTACTCAATCCCTCTATATTAACGTATAACTGCAGTCTCTTTAGGAAAATGCATGCTCCAGCATAGGTTATGCACAGAGTAATTTTTCTTTTGGGATTATTAGCAACTCTACTGTAAAGTACTTCCTGTGTCTTTGCTCTTGCTCCTTTCCATTTTGTTCACTGCCCTTTCTTAGGCAGGTGTTCTCATACAGGTGCCATAAATGCCTCTGGTGGGCATACGGCTGCATCTTGTGGTGACTCTGGCCGTGACCTACATATGTGTGGCAGCCCTTGTTCTCCTGTCAAAAAGGTTGCATGTGCAAGCTATCTGTTACTGAAATCATTTGTACCCAATATCATCTGCAAAAACTTGTTACTAATTTTATTCATATCTAACAAAATAAACCAGGTTAAGCAGAATATTAAATACCCAAATGTTTTTTTTTTTTTTTCATTCTATTCTCTTAGATGTATGAGAATTGCTTTTTAAGTTTCTTTTTCACAAGGCAGCCTCACACATCATAGCTTCAGCATGATAAAATGAAGCTACTGTGGCCTAGCCATTGAAAAAGAATAAAAATGATGCCATATATGGCTTCAAGTCAAGGTGCATGTGGAAGAAAAAAAAAAGTCATAAGCAACCTTTTAATTTCATTAATTATCACATTTTATATAATTTTTTGTATAAGGCTTCAGCCTTGCAAACACCTGTGAAAATGTTTGAATTAGTTTATCCAGAACAAGTGAAATTAACTGAGGTCCATAAGCATAAGGGAAACTGTCAGCTTCATGTAAGTCCACTGTCATGCAGGTTATGTGCTGATTCCTCCAAAAAGGTATTTTCATTCATGAAATATATTTAATTAGCAGTTTCTAGAGGATGCTAATGATCATAGTGATGTATGTATGTTAATTAGAAGAAATTCAGAATGCATCCCCTCCCTTCACACCTCCCAGGTACTAGTGACACAGCCAAGATACTCATCATGCTTGATAATCACCTGCATTTTAGTATTTCTGTACATTCATTGAAGGGCTTTGGTCTTGGTGTCTTCTATCTTTGTTGCTTTGTTAACACTCCTTTTGATTTTGAAGCTGTTTAACGAAGTTCAACCAAAGCTTTTTGGATAGGCCTGAAGCTGCTGCTGCGGCACTGGTAACCTTCTATTTTTAAAATTAGTTGTCATTTTTACTCCATCTATTTACTATTCCCTTGAAATTTCCTTGTGTTTGCTACTTTCTGTTGGCTACTCTTTGCACCCTATTACTTATGTCTGAATGCATAATATTATCCAAGTTGACAGAAGGGATTGAGTTAGCTTCACAGCTTCCAGTCTTGTAGATGAGTGTACACAGGCTTCAGTTATTTACATCAAACATACATTGACTATGAAAGAGCTTCTGGAAAAGAAGCTTCCATTTTCTGAGAAAGATTAAGACTGTAGTTTCACTATCTCTCGAGATCCGGCATTCCTTCATTCCTTCTCCACCACTAAACCCATGGTTTCAGTGTGGACTTGTACTTGCTGTTCATCTAACTGGTGAAATTAATTTCCTCCCTTATTTCTTTCTTGCATACTCTAGTAAATCAGCTGTGCGGTTTAGGGAACATACCAAATAGCACTTAAATGAAGAAAAAACAGTATCAAATATTTGAGTTTGACTGAGTGTAAAATCAGGTCTGCTTTACTTATAAGAAATCAGAGATGAAGGGATGAAACAAATTCCTTCTCAGAAAAGGATAAAATTAAGTCTCAATCTACTTGCAAAAAGCATCCTAATGGTTTTGCTACCTAATACCAGACAACCAGAATTGTGGAGCTGAAGTAAGATGAATGCCAGTACTTGTAGTGTGTGATACAAAGAAAACTGTGAACTCTTTTTGTTTTTTGTTTTTAATGTTTTTTCTTTTTTCTACTTTTTTTTTTTTTTTTTTTTTTTTTTTTAATATATATATACTAATAGAAATCTATCTCTATTCCAAAATGATCTATTAAGGTAGACATTTCATTTGTTTTGCTTTGAGGGACAATTTGAAGCAACTGACAGTCAGGTAAAGAATTTCTTACTGCGAAGTAAGTAGTACTAAATTGCCTCAGAACATTGTGGCTAGAGTTGCCAGACAGGAAAAACATCTTTATTACTTTTTTCAGAACATCCAGCAATTTAAATGCAACTTGTCATTAGTTACTCCTCTCAGAATCTGTTGCAACTAACAGTTTGTAGTACTTGTGCTGGAGGTCACGGCAGTCATGATGAAAGTTTAAGTGAGGATTACTAGATGTCTAATGCCCATTAAATTTGGGAGATATGGAGCACAGTTCAGCTTTTCACAAATATATATGTGCTGACATGCAGGATGATGTAGATTGTTGTCTGTTTTAATAAAACATAAGTTTTCTTACTCATATAACTGAGTATATTGTATATTTTATATGCTGCTCAAGATACTATCCACTCAATGTAGCCCAGGCAAGCCAAAAGGTTGGATACTAGTGCTCTAGAGTAATTGTATTGTGTTAGCAAATTAGAGGGAATTTACAGGAGGCAGTGCCCTTTCATGGGAGAAGGAAGAGAGAAAAGAACATATAAAATGGCAACTAACAGCAATTAGGCAGCAGTTGTCTTCTGTTCAGGAGGTATACTTTAAAATGGATTAAAACACTGTTCTTCTGACTACACTTATTAGATTACCATTGATTATAATAGGAGTTTATATACCAAGGGCAACTATGACGAGCAAATACAGGTACCTGAGAATCTGAGATTCTTACATCTAATCTCACATGAAGTGTGTAGTCACTGAGAGTTACTCACTGAAATATTTTTTCAGTACTAATGCACTCACGGGATTTTGAGATTCCCTGAGTGAAATTAAAGTGCTGCATCACTTGTGTCACAGTTATACAAGCCTACTACTTTAACTGCTTAGCCTGCTTATGCTTAGGGTGGTGTAAAGTATGTGCTGGCTGCCTTAGTAATTTATTTGGCAGATGACAGTTCTATTGTTGTTTTGTTTGTGTGTGTGTGTGTTTCTTTTACTTTTTTTTTTTTTTTTTTTAATGACAAATACTTAGTTCTCTATATTGTAAACTCTAAAATCCTATTGTCAAAATACAGCCCAGCTAACTACCTGATTTAGCAGTGAATGGAGGAAAAAGAAACCCTTTTCTAATGAAAGAAAATTCCAAGACTTTTTCATTAAATTTTTTTTAATCTCCAGGCTTAACAAAAACATAAATCACATATGTGTTTATGAAAGAAAATGGTTTTTAATGAAGTTCCATGCTTAGGTGTCTGTTAGCTCTGCATCATCTTGTACTGAGCTATACTTTCTGAACAGATTATTTTTCACCTTTCCACTCTAGAGATGTCTTTTATTTGCAGCTAAACACCCACACAATGACAGTGTGTAGACTGACAATGTTTTTTCTCTACACAAGACAGAGAAGACAAATTGCTCCATTTCATTGTCCTCCCATTTTAAAATACATATTTTTAGAATTCTCCTACTCATAGTCTTTAGTGACACCTGTGTTGAAGGTTAACTAAGTTAGTCCTATTTCTTTTAACAGAACCAGAAATATTTATTTCTAAAATTTCATTTGTTTTTTCTACTTCAAATAAGAACAACATTCTTTAAAATATGTGAACAGAACTAAGATTGAAATTGAAAACATAGATAGCATTAATGTTTAAATTAATGGATCACAATTTCCTTCTGGAATAGAATTGAAATGTAGTAAAGAGTCCTTTCCAGGCAGGATTTTACTTATTTATCTATGTATATAAGTATGTATGTATGTATGTACGTATCTATCTATCTATCTGTCTATCTATCTATCTATCTATCTATCTATTTTTGTGGTTTAATGAGTGTGTCTTCTTAATTTCAATTATTCTAGAAACAAAAGTACCCATGAATATTGTAGTTGCACTGAAACCTTTTAATATGTTTCTGTTTAAAATTCTTACAGACATGCTCACTGTTTGTGAAAGGGAAACTGACAATTTTTTTATTGTGCTACTGACTACAAATAATTTCAACTCCTCTGTAGAAGAAGAAAAATTTGTACTTAATTATTTGTAATTTCAATTGGCTAAAATGCACCATTTTTATAAGGTCAAAACATTAATGCATTAACATGTGCATCTATTTGCCTCATGACCACCAACCAGCATAACACACTGCATTGACGATCTGTTCATGTCAAGATAAAACAACTGGGGGGAAATTCTGAAAAAAAAGTACTAGCATAGTACTTTATTTATTTATTGGAATATTTATCAGAATGTTTAGTGGAATGCATATTTATCAGAATATCTTACGGTATTGACATAATCTATTGAAACATTCTGCTTCCCCTTTAAAAATGTTGACTCAAAGATTTCCACAATGTACTTGAGCTTCCTCATTAAGTGACTCACTTTTCTTCAACATTTTCTTTTTCAATGTAATCAAAAGCGATAAGCCACTTCAATTAGGTTTTGAATAGTTTTCACCATTGTATAGTTCAATGGGCACAAAAAGAAACAAATCTGATGCTGTCTAACTTTGCAAAACAGATTTTAAATGTTAAAATGAATTGACAAATTATGTCAGTGGCATCATATGTAGTAGATAGAAGTGCTTCTACTGGATGATTTACAGTCACTTCCATTTTTTCCTTTTGTTTCTTATTTTCTCTCTTTAAAAAAAAAAAATTCTATGAGATCAATTTTAATTTTGGAGAACTGTCATTTTGTACTGTTAGGGGGTACCCAACCATAGCATGAGATATGCAGGTCACTCTGGAAGTAATGTCTCTTGTTTATTTCAGTGGAAAACATAACAGATACAAAAAGATAATAACTCTAGTTGATAGGGAAAATTCTCAGCTACCTCACCAGCAGAGGTGAGCCACTGTTTCACAGCTGCTATAGCATCATCATTGACAGGGAAATGTTGCCCACACAGTCCATCTTTCACCTTAGTAGATAGAAAACAGTACACACCAACTCTGGACTGTAAGGTGGTTGCTGTGGGAAAGTCCAGCCAAGATTGGTAGTGTGTTTCCTCACTGTCAGACTGGTATGGGTCCTGGCATTTTCATGTTGCAAAAGGAAGAATTCTGCCTTCTCTGGCCTGACTCTGGAAGTTCAAGCCTTTAGCTTAGTCTGTGTCATGATATAGTTGTCAGAGTTGACAGTTTGTCTGTGTTTCTGAACACACAGAAGAAGCACTCCTTTCCTATTCCAAAGGACAGTGCACATCACTTTACCCTCTGAAGACTGTGTCTTGAGCTTTTTCTTTGACAAGAAAATTCACATGCTGCAATTCACATGTGGGCAATTCACATGTTGCCACTCCATGCACTGCCATTTTGAATCCAATTTATAGTGGTGACATAACATCTGTTGTTGGTAATTATGTGATCCAGGAAATTGCCACGTTCATCCTTGTATTTCTTTAGTAGATCCTGACAAAGTTGTATATAACATTCTTTCTGTTTCTCAGTGAACATTCATGGGACCTACCTGACACAAACTGTGATATTCAAACATTGCCACCATAGTTTTCAATACCTTGAAGCTCATATTGAGCACCATATACAGATCCCTGGTTGCAATTGTCCAATTTACACAGATGAACTGATCAAGATGCTCTTCATGATATAACAGTTGTGCATGGACATCCAGAACATAACTTGTCTTTTGCATTGCTACTGCCACTGCTGAAAAGCATCATCCACCATCTCACTGTGCTCACATCCACTGTTTGGTATCTATAAATGTTCAGCAACTATCAATGAATGTTAATGGGTGATTTTTTTCCACAGACAGGAATTCAATTCCACATCTTTGCTTCATGCATACTTTCATGTCAGATGCCATTTTGTCAGACTGCCCCCCTGCTGCTATCACACAGCAACAAAATGAAACAGAGTATTGTCAGGAAGGTTCAACTTCTATTGCTCTATTGCTAGGAGACATTACTTTCAGAGCATCCTTCATACTTTTGATAAGAAAAGAATAGCCAGATAGAGAGCTATGTAATTAAGTAAATGAATTTAGGATTTTTTAGCATTTTCCTCATACTTCATTTTCACATGTACTTTCTAATCAGATTGCATGCTTGATTATAAAGAACTACTCTTAGCTTCTATTTCTTTTCTTTGGACTGAAGACAGAGTTGTTTGTCAATTGCAGACTGACTGTTAGTCAGTTGCTTGAGAGTACTTGTACTTTTGATAGAGATCATATCCACAAAGATAGCAAAACAGTGATTTTTTAGTTTTATTGATTTTATGAACATAATAGAATCATGATGAGGCATGAAGTATGTGAAATATAGTTTGTTTTGCTCTTTTGAGCTATTCTGCTTTTATTATTCCTGAAGACTCTACATTCATAATCTGCATAAAGACTGAGTAATATACCAAATATCCTTCTGCCTAAAGATGAGAAAGCTTTTTTTTTTCCCCAAGGAAAAAATAAATGCAAAATACGTTCTGCAATACAAAAACTGAAGTCACCCATGCAGTGTGGTATGTCAGAAGTTACTTCTTACTGTTAATTAAAATAATACAGTTTTCACTTATCCCCACCATAAATTAGAGTGGTGATATTTGGCTATAGTCTTTGAAGTTTATCTAATTTCAGAAGTAAAAATCTCTTGTGTAAAGATGTATCCTCCAAACTCCTTAGTAAATAAGCCTTTACTTCCTCAAACCTAGTTAATGAAAAATAGAACTTCTACTCCAAATAAGATATATAAGAATTTTTCTGAAATACCTTTTCATCTTCCAGCTGTGCTTCCTTCACCTTGATTCCAGTCACTGACTCTTTTTATATACCAAAATATGGACAATTTATTTTATTTGCAGCATTACCAGAAAGCAGGCACCTGGAAATCAATTAAGCAAGCATGCTATTAAAGAAAGCGCACATAGGACAGGTGTCCCTTCTTCATTTTATCACTTCTGAAGTCTCGTATTTCTGTAAAAGCTGCATATTCTTTTGCATTGTTACCTTTCTTAAATATGACTCATTAAGTCCCTTTTTATCATTTTTAGCTTTAAGCTCTTCTCAACAGTTTGGCCAGAATGTTGTCAAAGTTACTTTTGCCACACTTTATGAGGAGTACCTTCACAGCCTTGAGTAAGAGCCACTGTGCAGATTTATTTTAATAGAACATGAGAGACTTGTGTCACAGCTTGCTAAATCATCACTATATAAATAATTTTTAAGTGACTGAGGTCTCACAGTTAGTCACATATTCTGCCCGTTGCATTTTGAGGGAGTTCAAAGACCATAGCTTGTGCTGATTCGTTGTAACTTTATTTGCATAGCACTGATAAATAAACTTAGTTTGCACATAAAATGCTAAGTCTATTGCTCATTACTATCATAAGTAACATCAGCAAGCTACTATGCTCTAAGATCATCTAGGTGCACTACATAATTCTTAGGTCCACATTTAGGTTGCATAAAAAATCCAGTTAAATATGAAGAATGGAGTAGAGAAAATACACCACTATAAATCAGCCTTCAGCTTTACTGCTGTTCATACTCTGTTCTCAGTATTTCAGAAAAAAAAAAAAATCATATTTGACTAAATTTCACAGAGAGATATCTACCACACTGATTTGTTTTTGACTGAAAAGTGACTGACTACTGTGGATCCTACAGCATGGAAAAGAAATACAGCTAAGGGAAAATGGGAGATAGGCAGATTAAAAAGTGATGAATTATAAGGATAATGTTAGTATTTTCTCCTGTGAGAACTATGTAGTATCAATTGAAATTAGTAATAGAGACTATTAAAACAATCAAAATAAGGCAGTTAAAACTCCTTTGAACTGAATGACACAGATTCTAAAATTTAACAGGTGTTTGAAAGAAAGTTAGACAAGTTCAGAGAATCACAGAATATCAGGGATTGGAAGGGACCTTGAAAAATCACCTAGTCCAATCCCCCTGCCGGAGTAGGAACACTTAGATTAGGTCACACAGGAACATGTTCAGGTGGGTTTTGAGTGTCTCTAGAGAAGGAGTCCCCACAACATCTCTGGGCAGCCTGTTCCGGTGATCTGTTACCCTTACTGTGAATTTTTTTCATGTTTATGTGGAACTTCTTATGTTTCAGCTTGCACCCATTGCTCCTTGTGCTATCCTTAGATTAGATTAGAGAAGATCCTGGTTCCATTATCCTGAATTGACTCTTTACATATTTATTAACATTAATGAGGTCAGTCCTCAGTCTCCTTTTCTTCAACCTAAGGAGAACCTGCTCCCTCGTAAGGGAGATGCTCTGCTCCCTTTATCGTCTTTGTGGTTCTGCACTGGACTCTCTCAATCAGTTCCCTCTCCTTCTTGAACTGAAGGGCCTAGAACTGGACAGAATATTTCAGATGCAGTCTCACCAGGGCAGAGTAAGGAGGAAGAGAACCTCTCTCAACCTACTAACCCCTTCTAATACACCCCAGGATGCCACTGGTCTTCTTGGCCACAAGGACACAGAGCAGGCTCATGGTAATCCTGCTGTCCACAAGGACCCCCAGGTCCCTTTCCCCTACACTGCTCTCAAACAGGTCTGTTCCCAAACAATACTGGTACACAGAGTTTTTCGTGCCTAGATACAGGACTCTACGCTTACCCTTGTTATATTTTATTGAATTTTTTCCCCACCCAACTCTCCAGTCTGTCTAGGTCTCACTGGATGGCAGCACAGCCTTCTGGTGTGCCAGCCACTCCTCCCAGTTTTGTGTCAAAAGAAAACTTGCTGACAGTGTGCTCACTGAAGTTGCTGATGAATATATTGAATAGTACTGTTCCCAGTCCTGACCCTTGAGGACTTCACTAGATACTGGAGGACTTCACTAGATACTAGAGGCCTCCAACTAGACACTGCCCTATTGACCACAACTCTCTGGCTTCTTTCATTCAGCCAGTTCACAGCCCACCTCACTATACAATCATCCAGATCATATTTCCTCAGTTTAGCTTGTGAGGATGCTGTGGGTGTCAAATGTTTTACTAAAATAAACATAGACCACATCCACTTTTACCATCCATCTGGTTATGTCTTCCTAAAAGGCTATCTTGTTGATCAAGCATGACTTCCCATTGGTGAAGCCATGTTGACTGCCTCTAATGACCCTGTTATCCTCGATACACCTAGAGACAGTGTTGAGGATAAATTCATCTTTCTAGACATCACCTTTCCAGGGATGGAGGTGAGGCTGACTGGTCTATAGTTACCTGCATCCTCCTTCTTGCCCTTTTTGAAGACTGGAGTGACATTTGCTTTCCTCTAGTCCTTAGGAACCTCTACTGTTCCCCACAACTACTAAAGATAATGAAGAGTGATCTAGCAATGACTTTTACCAGCTCCCTCAGCACCTGCAGGTGCATCCCGTCAGAACTCATGGATTTATGGATGTCTGGATTGCTTAATTGATCCCTAACCCAGACCTCATCAACTGAGGCACTCCTTGATTCTAATTTGCTCTGAGGCCTCAGGGGTATAGGGCTTCTAAGGACAGCCTCCAGCAGTATAGACAGTGATAAAAAAGGAATTTAGTAACTCTGCCTAAACAGAGCACCCACCTTATTCATCTGTGGGGCTACATTGCCTGTAGTGGTAGTGTTATCTGCAATGTATTTGAAGAAGCCCTTTTTGTTATTTTTGACCCCTCTTGCAAGGTTTAATTCTAAGGAAGCCTTAGATTTCCTGGTTACCTCCCTACATCCTTTGACAAGAGTCTTATTTCTCCCAGGTGGCCAGTTTCTCCTCCCATGATCTGTAGACTCTCCTCTTCCACTTGAGTTTGCCCAGCAATTCCCTGTTTAACCATGTCTCCTGGCTCTTTCTTGACTTTCTACTTTCATGCCAACAGGCATGCTCTGATCTTGAGCTTGGAAGAAGTGGTCCTTGAATGCCAACCAACTATTTTGGGCCCCTTTACCTTCAAGTGCCCTGTCCCATGGGATTTCCCCTAGCAATTCTTGAAAAGGCCCAAGTTGGCCCTACAGAAGTCCAAGGTTGTGATTCTGCTTGTTCTTTTGTTCCTGCCATGTAAGATCCTGAACTCTGCCTTCTCAAAGTCGGTGCCATCAAGACTATCTTCAACCTTTACCACTTCAACCAGACCATCCTTGTTAGTGAGAGAGATACAGCAGCACTCCTCTCCTAGTTGGCTCGTTCACCATTTGCTTCAGGAAGTCATCAGTGCACTGGAGGAACCTCCTAGACTGTGGCTGGCTGGCTGAGTAGGCCTTCCAGCAAATATCAGGGTAGTTAAAATACCCTGTGATAAACAGGGTCTGTAATTGCTATCAGCTGCCTGTAGGAGACCTCACCAGTTCCCTCATCCTGATCTGGTGGCCTGTAATATACACCCACAACAGTATCATCCATGCCAGCCAGCCTCTTAATTCTCACCCTAAAACTCTCAACTCACTCTTCATCCACCCCTGGATGAGATGAATGAATTCTCAATGAATTGTAGTTGCTCTCTCACATAAAGAGCAACTTCACTACCTTGCTTTGATGATCTTTCTTTCCTGAGAAGGACGTAGCCATCCCTGACCACATTCCAGTAGCATAATCTTTTCTACCATATCTCTGTAGTTGCCACCAGATCATAATCTCCTGCCCAAACATGGACTTGTAAATCCTGCTACTTACTACTTACTCCTTATGCTGTGTGCATAGGTGTACAGGCATTTCAGGGAGCAAGCTGAGCACACAAATTTCACCCTAGGGGAGTGGGAGGCCTCCTGGTTTTCATCAATACTATAGCACTGTCCCATCAGTGTGAGTCCAACCATAACCTTATCCCCATTCAAATCTAGTTTAAAGCTCTCTGAATGAGCCCTGCTAACTCCTATCCCAGAACTCTTTTGCTGCTGAGAGATAAACATTTGCCATGTCTTATTGCCAGATCTGGTGTCTTACAAAACCAGACACTGTCAAGGAATCCAAAGCCCTGCCTGAAGTACCAGTCTCATAGCCAGGCATTTATGGACTGGATCCTTCTATTTTGTCTCATGTAATTACCTAAAAATGGAGGGAGGGAAGAAAAGATAACTATGCCCCACACTCCTTCACCAACCATTCCAAGGTCTTGAATCTTTCTTTATTCCCCTCAGACTACAGGATGCAGCTTCCTCCTCAGCTATCTGGAAGATCAGTAGTGGGTATTAGTCTGTTGGGTACACCAGGGAGGGGAGTGTCCTGGTGATTTCCCTAATCTGGGTTCCTGGTAGACTGCAGACTTCCCAATGATGAAGGTCAACTCTGCACATTGGGCGTTCTGTTCCCTTCAGAAGCAAGTCGCCAACAATTACTCCTGGAAGAGGTTTTCATATTGGACTTCTGGAGCAGGTTGCCTCCCCTCTTCTTTGATGGACTGCTCCTTTTGCAGGACCCATACCTGTTCTGCAAGGGTAAATGGAGAGGTGAGGGAGGTTGGGACCGGATTCACCTGTATCCTTCAGTAGGGACCTGTTTCTGAGGTCCCCCTCTACTGCCTGGTGACAAAAGGGGAGGGGATCTTCCTGGGGGAGGGGATCCTACCTGGGGTCTCAATTTGTTTAATCTCTTTCATGAAGTGAGTCCACCAGTCAGTCACTCTTCCAATACTCCTCAATCTCTCATTTTTATCCTTTAAATCATTCATTTATTCACATCTGACAGAGGTGTTTTCTTCATTCCCCTTCATTTCAAGTGCCAGGCTCTGGCACACAGCAGCTGGCAGCGTGGACACCCACAAGTTTGTGGGTGGCCTCTGTTTAGGTACCCACACTTTTTCTAACTGCCTTCATCTGCATTGCAAACATGGCTAGATCTCTACAAGCAACTGACTCTTTGCAACTTGAGGGTCAGGTAGGGTGAGTTCGGGTGAGTGCCCTTGATCTTTAACCTCTTAGAGAAGTCAAATTCACCTTGTGCATTAGCAGAGGCTCAGTGCCCTGCCATACAAGTCATAGCCAGCAATGCCGCACAGGAAAGCATCGGTTGCTCACTCCACTACTGCCCTTCCTGAGGCTAAATAAGGCCTGGTAGCCTGACCGAGGGTGGGCAGTGCCAGCTCCACCCATGGTAGCTTGGAAGTCCTCCCACAGGCTACTCACTCCTCCATGCGGGCAAAGCACTTTTGCTGACTGCAAAAAGCCCCCAAAAGAGCTTTTAGTTGGCCTTTTTTGCTTTTGATCCCTTCCCCAGTGCAGTCTTGCCTGCTTTGAAACTGATCTCCTCAGGCGGATTTCTCTTCCTCATGGTAGAGAATTGTTGCACTCGTATTGAGCAATACTTGATGAAGTCAAGGTATTTATGTGCATGCTTTCTTTCTATATTTTTCTTGGATACACGTTTTTGATCAAGATTTGGGATAGGATATTCTCAATCATAAAATGAAAGCTTCTCTAGCTTTCTTACAGTAAATTACAAGTGGAAGCCTTTATATTTTAACCACTTGATTATAGAATTAGGGCAAGTAAGTAGTTTTTTGACTTTGTTTTATCCAGAGAATGTTTAACTTCTCAACAACTAGTGGAATGGCTTTGGGGAAATAAAAAAGAGATTTTTCTTATAACTTAAAAATACATCTGGAATTTCAGAAATATGTAACCTGATTTCTCCAAAATGAAAGAAACTTTAAACTGTGCTTTCTGTATCCTGAGTAAAAAAGCAAACTGAAAATCTTACTCAACTTTTAAAGGCAGTTGTCTTCAATGCGGTCCAGTTCTTTAGTCTTAGGCACTGGGTTTATCAGATAATTTATGCAGTAAACTGTTCTTCATATTGTCTTTTTAATAATAGGATTATAGCTGAAATAGAAATAAGCCATAAAGTAGTCAAAATGGAGACAAATGCAAACAGTGGAGAGAAATCTATAATGATAAGAATAGAATTAAAGATCTGTTAATTGTGTACTTTATTTGAAATTGAATTATATTAATTTAAAACAGTACTGATTTTTTTGTATGTAGCCTGTGGAAAAGGAGAGCCCTCATAGCTGATTTTTATGTGATATTTTCTGTATGCATTCTTAACTCTTACCATGAAAATAGTTATTGTGTCTGGCAGAATAGTCATTGTGTTTGGCACACCCTACTGAAGCGAGTTGTCCAGAAAACTAGCAAAGTAGAGCACTTAGGTCTTTTAAACCACTGTCCAGGGCAGCTGAATATTGGATAATATTCACACTTCTCAGAAAGCTGAAAACTGTTAAGGTAATCCTTTTTGATCTTAGTCACTTTTCTAGCATGTTCCTTTTCAGAAATTTAAATTACTGTATTTTTAACAGACCACTCTACAGTGGAAGCACACATCTGAAAGTATTTTTAACGTGTAAGCATTTAGTTTGATAACATTGAATTGTAGACTAGTAGATCTTTGAGGATATCTCACTGTGAAGCTTTTACTGAGGCAAAACTCGTGTTTTGTGCAGGATGCTCATTTCATTGTTCAGAAGTTCTCTTATTGCCCACATGATGCTGACAGCATGTAATGTTCTGCGGGAATATCTTTCTCTGTGTAAAGTTAAAGTGGGTTTTGGATCAATTTCTTTACTGAAGGAACCTTCTTTCTTGAGACTTTTTCCCATCTCACTTAAAAAGTATCAGTAAAAATTTTTGTCAGTATACCTTTTAAATAAAACAACAAAAAAAGATGGTATAGTTTTGTTTATAAGTAGTTAATTTTTGTCATACTTCGTAATCAAGTTTTTGTCTTTTTTTTTTTTTTTTTTTTTTTTTTTAAATCAACAGAGCGAACTACTTACCTCATGCTAAATGTAATGCTTTTCTTTGTACATAAGCATTGTTCATCATTGTACTGATTTTTCACGGTGATTAAGAGCTACTTACTGCCGAGGTGCAACTTTTGGCTCCCCGAGGGCTGGATACTACAGGGATTTGCATATGAACTGCAGGGCAGGGCTCATACCATCACCACAGCCAAGAGCCGGGCAGCTGGAGGCAGTCCCAGCCCTGGAGAAAAGGCTGAAGTTGGAATGTGATGGGTCTGGCTGAGACCTATGGCCTCTCGGGGAAATGCGGTGGGGAGCTGGAGATGGGCTTTGCTGTGGTGTCGTTGGGGCAGGGCCTGATGGCCTCGGGCTGAAATGAGATCTTGGGCTGAGGGCAGAGCTATGGGGAGACTCAGGGAAAGCTGGGCAGGGCTGTTTGTGCCCCAGGGCTGTTGAAGCCCTTAGAGTCCTGACAATCACTGAGTGTATACTTCGGTTGTATAAGATAAATAGAAAAGTAATTTATTACCGATATGCAAAACTGAAGAAGTAAAGTTATTTGGATTCTTACACACTTATTCAGTATAATATTACTCACAGAATGTTGTTATGGCCAAACAGAGCAAAATTTATATGGCATTAAAAATTGTTGTGACTCTAAATAAATAAATATATTTAGACTGTCACTAATGCAAACTGACAACATCTGTTTTCTGCAGGCTTATATTTCCCATTTGCCTCATAGATGAGCAAGCTTTGTAAGATCTGAATTCTAATTTCTAAGTTCTGACTTTTTAAAAAATAATTAACTTTTTCTTTGTTGTGAAGATTAGTAAAGTGGCTACACTTTTAGCATCTTAAACTAAGTTAGAGATCTTTATTAATAAGCTTGTATCTCATGGGTCTGTGAGAAATAACTCAAATGATTTTTTGGAGACTAGTTCTCTTGTGAAAATGTTTTAATTTGCGATTGTAATGGTGAGTGCAAGCAGAAACACATAACCAAAAACACATCACAGCTTTATAAATCCCCTATCCACGACGCCAAGATCCCTCCTGTTTACTCATTACTCCTGCTTCACAATCTATTGTATGATACTCCTGTATCTGCATCCTAACCCCATCAACCTTTAATCTCTCTCATAGTTTGTTACCTCTTATTTATTGGGTTTGCCTCATCCGTTTCCCTAATCTTTTGTGAGAATTGAGCCTCTCACTCTGCTTATCTGTTTGCCCAAGCCTACACTTGCTGGTTTGTGAGGCTAGGGAGAAAAACAACAGTTTTAACTCTCACAGGTCTGCATTGCCTAGTGCTAGATTTTGAAAACAGAATTTTGGTACTTCAACTGCTTAGGGCAAAGTTAAGTTACTTACCTAGAAGCTCAAGAGCAATGATAAAAATCTTTTAAATATGAAGAGCAACTGAAAATTATTGTTCTTATCATTCATTATTTTTCCAGGCATCTGAACTTTATTGAAGAATTAAATTGAAAATAAATTGAGAGTTGTCAAAGTTGTATTTATACACATTTATATGTACTTCCAGTTGTCTTGTATCTAGAACTGTGTATTCATACACAGTTTATTAAATTATGTGATTTATACATATTAGTTTACTCATAGCATTAAACAGATATAAGGCAAATAATATTAATATCACTTTGGTAGTAAAAGGAAAGTACAAGTTTATTTTGTTGGTAAGAAATGAGATCTCCCCAAAACAATGACATGTTGAAATTGATACATGAAAGCAGATTTAAAAATTTGAAACACTAAAATAGGTAAAAATACAGAAACTGGGTCTCTCTGGATGGCATCCCATTCCTCTGGTGTGTTGACTGCACCCCAGAACTTGGTCATCAGCAAACATGCTGGGGGTGCACTCAACCCCACTCTCAATGTCACTGATGAAAATATTAAGGAATGTGGTCCCAGCACTGATCCCTGGCATTTCACTTAGCACTGATCTCCATGTAGACATTGAGCCATTGACCACCACTCTCTGAACTCTTGCAGACAGTAATTTGTATTTTTGTGCACATCTGCTGTGCACAAAAAGAAATCAGTGCATGACTATTATCTATGTAACAGGTGATCATATTAAATTTATTCTATTCTAGACAGTATTTCACTTTTTATAATATTTTCACATTTCCAAATACACATTTATGTTGTATTTCTTTAATAGGCCTTTCATGAATTATTTTCTTGCTGAAGTTACACCAATTGAAAGGACATTATCCATATGTGTACCTATTAACTCAATTTAACACTATTTTTTCCAGAAAGCACATCTTGCTAGAATAAAATCTATTATTTGGATAGACATATGTAAGTGTAAAGCAGTGGTAGCTCTCTCTGTGATCTGAGTTCATTAGAAAGGAGATGATGATAATAAGTATTCCTGTAGCACCAAAAATTAGAAAGCTAGTTTCTGTCTGGACAGAAACTTATACTTTCAAATGATTTCAAAATATCTTATTTTAAAAAACTGGTTTAAAACAAAAATACTCAGGTGATACTAAATTCACTGAGGAAAAGTCTCATGGGGATGTATGCTCTTTATGTTCTGAAAGACAATAAACATAGTATCACCTCCTCCTGAAACTTTCTGATCAATGCTTAATTGTTACTTTTGTAAATATAGTGCATTTCTCATTGTATCAGTAGATTTACTTTTAAAACCAGTAAAAAATGTGGAAAGAAAGAGAAGAAAGAAGTAACAATTGAAAGAAGAAGTTGAAAGAAGAGAGAAAATGGAAAAAAAAAAAAAAATATCATGAGAAAATGCAGAAATGCAAAGAGGCTTTTGGTAGCAAAAGTAAATAAAAATTCTCAATCAGTTAATGCAAATTGTAGAGAACACGAAAACAAAATGAGGCAAAGAGTATACACACTAAACTTCTGTCTAGACAGCTTTTGTGGTCTTTACTCTTCGATGTATCCAGTGATCACTGCCCTTTTGAAGTAAAGCCCAGAAAGCTATTTGAGCCATGTTTTTTTCAGTCATGGATATCTTGAAATACACTGTTTTATTTCCTTCTTTGATGGTCGGGTACCAAAAACTGATTTAGTCAGAAGAGTGCTTTGAATCAGCCATTAATATGGACTTCATATTCTCAAATTCATATTTGAGTTCCATATTCCTTTATTTTCTATTCCTGATATATAAATTAACAGAAGAAAAACTGCAGTTCAAACAAAGGACCAGGTAAAAGTGTATATTAATATTTAAATTAACAATTTAATGATTTTGATTAATAATTAAAAAGTGATTTATGAATATAATAAGGCTGTAATGACATCTAAGAATAATCTGCTAAAACAGTGAAATAAGCATTTATATCTACACTAACTTGAAAAATATTTTAACAGATTGAGAATACATTCTTCTGATTAGATTTGTAGCTTTATTTGAAAGTCTTGCAGCAAATAATGACAGAGAACATCAAAGAGAACTGTTAATTAAGATATTTTACTAGCAAAAATAATCCTCTTTACGTGATGCACTAGCCACTACAGAGATAAAATATGCAAGGGTTTTAAATAAGGGTATTTAATGGGTCTTGACTGAATCTCCTTGAACATCTGAAAAAAAGAATGAAGATGGAATACAGTGATTACTCTTCTTTGAAATTCCAGATATATTTCTGGCTACCTCTTATTTTCTTTAATAAAATATGCAGTTTTATTTTTAAAGACTACCAACACCTCAATTATCCACTGTGAAAAAAATGAGTAGCTTTCTGTTATTACGAAACACAGTCTAACCTTATTATCTCTTCAGTATACTGAATCCCATTTAGAGCAAAATTTTTTAATGACCTTTAGCTTTGTTTGGAAAATCTTTGTTCCAATCATATGTGTCACAAAGACTACTAAAGTCTTGCATCTTAAATTTGCCGTGAATGAACAAGGTAGTTTTGCTGATAATTCCTAAGAATCAGATTGAATTTAGAATCTGAGAGCAAACAAATATTCACTAATTGTAATCAATTATAATAGCTGCTAAACATTATGCTTAGATACCAATATTTGGTCTTATTCAAGCATATATTATAATTTTTTGTGAATCACTTTATGAATAATCTGCCAATTTTTCATATGTTCTTCCACTACTGGAGGTAATAACTTGAAAATTAAGAGGGGAGTTATTAGTGGGCCATACTCTACCTGGAATCCAGCAAAAAGTGGACTACAGCAAGGGTCTATCCTGGTACAAGTTCTATTCATTATGTTCCTTAATGATCTAGAATATCATCAGATTTGAAATGACACCTGAATGCCTGTCAGCAGTCAATACAGTAGTGGAAAGGATTGCCATCAGAAGGACGTAGACAGGGTAGAGGAATGGTCCAATGGGATCTTTATTAAACTCACTGAAGACAAGATTAAAGCCTTACATAAAAGAAGACTGAAACCCTGGCATAGGAATGGCAAGTACAGAATCGCAGAATCACAGAATTGTAGGGGTTGGAAGGGACCTACAGAGATCATCAAGTCCAACCCCCTGCCAAAGCAGGTTCCCTACAGCAGGTCGCACAGGTAGGCATCCGGCAGGTCTTGAACATCTCCACAGAAGGAGACTCCACCACCTCCCTGGGCAGCCTGTTCCAGTGCTCCGTCACCTCACTGTAAAGAAGTTCTTGCGTACATTTGTGTGGAACACCCTATGCTCCAGTTTCCGGCCGTTTCCCCTTGTCCTGTCACCATTCACCACCGAAAAGAGTCTGGCCTTGCCATTCTGCCCCCCACACCTTAGATATTTATAGACCTGGATCAGGTCCCCTCTCAGTCTTCTTTTCTCAAGGCTAAACAGACCCAGTTCACTCAGCCTTTCTTCATAGGAGAGATGCTCCAGGCCCTTCACCATCTTCGTGGCCCTCCGCTGGACTCTTTCCAAGAGATCCCTGTGTTTTTTGTACTGGGGAGCCCAGAACTGCACGCAGGACTCCAGTAGCAAGCAAATCTGCTGAAAAGAGTGAATCGTGGCAGACAACAAGAAGAATTTGAGGCAGCAGTATATCAGGATACACTGCAGTAAAGAGGGCTAACAGCATCCTGAACTACATTAACAAGAATGTAGCCAGCAGATGAAGGGAAAGGTTTATTGTCCTTTTACTTAACACTCCTGTGACCATGTCTGGAATACAGCATCCATGTTTGGACCCTAGTATAGGAAGGAAGTGTTATTTGCTAGAGAAAGTCCCGTGGATAGCCACAGAAGTGGTTAGAGGATGGAACATGTGTCACTTGACAAGTGGCTGCTTGAGCTGGAGTTGTTCATCTTTGAGAGTAGGGGAAAACTGTGTAAAAACAGCTTTCAAGTGCCTGCAAGTGGGTTACTGGACAGATGGAGCCAAGTTTGTAACAGTGGAACATGTTTTGAGACTGAGATAAAACTGACAAAGTTTGAGGTGATCTTCAGACCAAATATCAAGACATTTTTATTTTTTTTTTCATGACTCTTGCATTTGAACCAGTTGACTCAGAGACTCTACAGTCTCTATTCGTAAAGGTATTCTCAAGATCTGACGGGGATAAAACCCTGAGTGACGTGGCTTGGCCTCAGAACAGACACTGATCTATGCAAGAGCATGGACAAGAGACATTCTGAACTCTATTTTGCCTTAAGTTATTTTATGGTCCAGTGGACAAAATAAAAAATAAAAATAATAATTTTAAAAAAACTTTTAATTCCATTGTGATACAAACAAAAATCACTTTATAAATGTACCACTTTTAGAGGAACATTTATAGAATGTATTTATAGAATGTATAGAATGTTCCTCTAAAAAAAATCCATTTGTCTTCTAATCAGCATAGTGTTACTAACCAGTGAACAAAGAAGTAGGAAAAACATTTGTTCATTTACCAGTCGTCTCTGAAGAAAGAGAAAAATTAAAATATCTTCAAAACATTTACTGAATACTTCTGGATGAATTATATTATTTTAGTTGCATTTTGTATGTTTAGTAGTGGATTTCCAAGTCAGTCAAGTCATTCTGGTTGTTATCTATACTATCAGTCTACTGAATTATAACAGTTGGCCTGTAAAATCAGAAGTTATTGTAACATAGTTTGTGTCAGTGCTTTATTTTAAGCTGGCATTGCAATTGAAACAGTTTATTTAAGTTCAGTTGATGATTAGTATCAGAAAACAATTTCACACTGTCAGTTAAATGCTGCAGATTAATTAATTTTCCTTAAAATCCTAAATCCTAATAAAACTATTTCAAATGATCTTTTAAGAAATAATTATACTTGCATATTATTATTTTGGTATATTATTGGTATATTGCTAATTATGTCAATTTTATGGAAAATTAAGTATTAAGTCATGTGCTAATGCAATAATTACTGATTCCTGGTATTTTTGCTTGTGTTAACCCAAATGGAAGAGTAAAACAATTCCATTCTAAGAGGAGATAACAGCTACAGCTGAAATCTACAGCTTAATTTGGGATTGAACATAATATGTTAACATAGCACAGAGCTCAAACTTCTGAAATAAGCATGAAACTCATGTGGTTTTCTTTAGGAAATGTAACTTGTTTCTCAATATACATGAATTCAAATAAAGATCTAAATCAAGAACTGCATTAGTCTAATCTGGTTTTCCAAAACATGAACTTTCCTATGATAAATTTGACTACTTATTTTCAGGCCTACAGTATCTAAAAGTGGTTAAATTCTATTTCAGTATTTCAGCACATAGATTACAACTTAAAATAAAAATATAAAAAATATATATTATATAAAAAATATATTATAAAAAAAATATTTAAAATATCTATATTGACTAAAGAGGGATGATACATACCTCTAGTGTTCCCAGTTTAAAGTGAACTTCCAAGGCTGCAGTGTTCTACAAAGGAAAATTGTAATAGATATTGGTTTTGTTTCATGTGTTTTTTGTTTAGTTTTTCTGATGAATTCTTCTGCAGAGTAGAAAAGATATTCCTGTTCCCTAGATTATTTTATTCCATCAGTGATTGCATGTACAAAGTTAGTCCATGAGATTAATTTAAATGAAAATTTCCTCTGTTAGTTTATCTGGGGTAAATTTCTTTTGCTATCATATGTTTACAAGAGCAACCTTGTGTGTAGTTGTAGCATATTGCATATACAAATTGAGTGCTTTTAGCACAGATTCATTATCTATTTATGGAGCATTGTCTCAGGGAAATGTCAAAGGCCATTGCCTCTTTTCTTTACTAAACATGATGTTGGAATCAGGAGCAACCTCCACTCTTATATAAATAGACAGGCTTATGGATCTTCCATATGTTTCCATTATCCAAAGTTTTAGCAGTTAAAACACTTTTCAGTAGCAGATCATTCAGGCTGCTTTTCTGAACTAAGTTGCTTTGTGCTTCATCAGCTTAATCTCTGTTTAATTCCACTTTATTTTCTAGTAAGCTTAACAAATTAGGTGTTCTGCTTGATAGTTACCTCTGTAGCAATGTGTACTTCTTAATAAACACATTTTGAAGCTTAACTTAAGCAGATTTCTCCTTGTTTTCCTTTATTTTTAGGATGTCTTTATCTTAACTTTTATCATTTTTTACTTTAGTGCTGTGCATCTTTAAAGCTCGGGGGCATAACATGCCATTTGTTTGAGATCCTGAATGTAATTTAGGGCAACCACATAAATTTTACATTATAAGTAGAGGTTATGTGTAATGCTGTATTTTTTTTTCCCCTCTTTGTTTTAATCAACATCATCCTTATTCAGTATTCCTGGTCATGCACTTGTATTTTCTGTGTTTTAATCTTGATATCAGTCTTCTAGAAATTCACTGTATCTTGAGTCATATCTAATCTGGCCTTTTGATATTAATCTTTGTTATGATTTTTTTTTTTTCTTCTTTTATTCTCAAATGAAGAAAAAAACATGTGTAGATCTATTTCAGTTGCTTATAGTGTTGTCATCGTAGGACAGTAAGTAGTAGGTTGTGTTTGTTTTGTTTTGTTTGATTTTCCCTCTATTAGAAGATTCATGGTTCTATCTCTGACAGATAAACCTCGAGTCTTATGTGGTGCTTTTAAGTTTTAGTTTTTCAGGAAACTACCACTGTATGATTTAGAAGTTCTGTATCACAGAATGGATATTAAGACATTAAATATAAGATTGTAAAAATAATATATTGCATGTGTAAAAAAGTTCTGTTTGTTGTCTGTGTAATGTTTAAAAAAAGTCTGTTCTCTTAGTACTTCAGTAGTATAGAAAAATAAAACACTTTCCACCTAAAACTTTTGCAGCACAAACTTTTCAGATTTATTATCATTTTATATTTTATTTATGTTATACTTCTCTGTATTATATATTTTATAATGAGTTCCATTTGCTTATATGTCATATTTCATTATTTTGTTAAGGACTTTGATATATAACACATGCTGAAAAGGTGCTAAATGCTTCCCAGTTTCACTGAGAATCCTATTTCCATTTTTTAGCAATTCGTCTACTAGTTTGTGCAAAACCTGTTTAATTTCCATGGCGTTATCATTCACTACATTTTAAGGACAAGTTTTAAAGTCTCTGGATGGAAAGCTTGTGCATAAATATAGAAGCATGGAATATCATTTCTTGAATGAGTTTTGAAGAGCATCTGAACCAGTATTATGTTTAAACATTCTAACAGAAAATAGTATAATTCATGTATATCAACTTTTCAAATGATAAATTTTAATTATTTTATTGTGCATTGCCCAGTTGTTTATCTGTTCCAGTCAAGATGAAGACGCTAATGTGTTAGATGTCCTAAATATTCACATGTGAGAGAGTTGGCCTGCAAAGATCTGCAGACAAATCTAGGGACTGGGGAAGGATCAAAATATTAATCAAATTTATTTACATAAAGCATATAGGATTTATTTATTTATTTATTTATTTATTTATTTATTTTAGCTTCTACGCAAGTTAGAAGTGTTAAATAAATGTTTTTCTAAACAATGCCTAGAAAAAAAGAATTGCTAATCAAGAATTTTCTTGGTATTTTGAGTAAAGTAATCATTCATTTTTATAGAAATTTTAGAGCAAAAAATAGATAATTATAGACACAGCCTTTGCCCAGTATCAATCAAGATGATTGTAGAATTGTAGAATCATCGATTTTTAAAAATATTTTTTAGAGGTTTACCTCTTACTCTCCATTTATTCTTGGCTTTACTTCAGCTGTGAATGTTTTGGGATTTCAGATCCTTTTCAAGATTGGATGAAATGAATTGGATGTATGAGTGCATCTGACTGGCTTATTAGCAGTTGGAGTATCAAACTTTTGCCCACAACCTAGGTTACTGTGTAATGCTGCTGTGACTTTCCTCAATAGGGCAGCTAGCACTTTTCTACTCATGGGGTGTCATTTAATGATAAATCTCTCTATATTGCTCCATCCATTGTATTTTCTTGACTGAATTTGTAGGGGAGGGAATTATGTGTTGTCATTCTAACTGGTACAAACTTTAGTACTCTGAGCTTCCTCAGGACATTTGAAATTAAATTTGTAATATCACAGTAGTTACGAAATGTTCACCAGCATAAGGAAATGTTCAGGTTACATCAAATTTTTAAATAAAGCATCTTCACTTTCCTCTTTTCATGTCAGTTGTCTTTACTATGTTAAACAGAGGGAAATTTAATCTCTTACGTTGATCAAGAAAACACAATTCAAAAGAAAAAGTTAGCATCCAGTGCTACTGTGTGTCCCACAGGTTCTTCCACTTTGATCAAAACTGCCTCCACTGGTGAGTTGGAAGAGCCTATTGCGGCCACTCCTGGTGCTATTACTGTTGCTAGCACATCTGCAGATGTTACTGTATCCATCCATAGACAACCTCCTGAAGAGCAACAAGTGCAAGCTATGAATGTAAGAAAATCAGTTCTGGAGTCGGCCTCTTCCAAAGAAGCACTCTCCCTTCATCAAGCAAACTTACAGAGCACAAGAAGACGACCAAGAAAAGCTGAGCAAATAGAAAGAACTAAAGAACTTGCAGTTGTTACTCATAGAGGTATTGGATATTATTTTACTTGTGCCCATGTAGTTATTGAAAAATATTTTCTATAAATCAGAAGTGAAAGTCAGATATGCATTCTAGAGGTATAACTAAATCAAATGGGAAAGAAATTAAATTTTCAACTGAGTTTTAGGAGGACAGACAAATGGAAAGAAAATGAACTAATATTGTCATAGTAATTAAAGTTAATTTGAATTATAGAAAGATAAAAGGGAAAGATCAAGCAATTTTTTTCCACTTTATAGTTTACATCAGTATGTGTTGTTATCAAGCTTAGTGTGAGATAGAAGTTGAAATTAAATATATTATTCTGTGTTGCATATGTGTTTATACATAAGCTATTACAACATTAAAAAATATGCTTTACAAATAGCTCTTTCGTTCTGAATAAGCAGTGATGCAGATGTATCCATCTCCCTTCTGCTTAAATCTTTAGCAGAGGCTTGTTTTTTTAAAAATCTGCACATTTTTATTCTATCAAACACAAAATCAATGAATGAAGCAAAATATGTATGACCAGAAAATCATTGTTGCCTATTTCAGTATTGGAAGTAAAGTTTTGACATATCCCTACGTTCAGATTATTTAATCCATATTCAAAAATATTAATAACTAACACCTTACTTGGAGTGAGCTTGAAATGCAAAGCACAATTTATTGCATTAAAAGATAAATGACAATATCAGAAACAGTAGGATGAGAAACTGCAATGCTAGAATATCTTAATTTGACCAGCATAGACATTTGGAAAGATGTCCTTGTTTGAATGATACACAATTTGATGTTTGAGGTTAATGTTATTGAGTACTGTATTTACACATTATTTATTATTATTTTTCTGCTATTCCATTGCTGCACTGTAAGCTATTTTGCCTGGAGAACATATAAGCACAAATAGATTGAGGAGGAACATTTTTTATAGCGCGAGCAATTTGTAGATGTCTTATTACATGGTTGCTGTTGTCTAAAGATGACTTAAGAATGTGATCTGTTATCTTACTGGATCAGAGTCTCCTGTTATAAATTAATGTAGCTAAATTTACTAAAATGTATTGGAACAAGAGAGATTTTAAAAACATTATATAATTTACATATGTTTACTGAGAGAGAAAAAAAAACCAACACAAACAACACTCTTCCACTCCAAAAAACCACCGCAATATATTTGGTTTGCAAACGAAATAGAAGTCACAAAATAGCTTTAAATTTCAATTCTATTTCTATCAATGTAATTCTGATATTTAATTATTTATTTATTTACTGATTGTGTATTTGAGCATTCTTTTAAGAACATTTTAGACAGGTTTAAGAAGGAGAAAGCAGGCTTATTTTAAGTTATGAAAGGAGTAGCTGAAAGTCTGTAATAAATTCTTCTGATTTAGAGAGATGAATATAGTATTTCTTCAGTTAAATCTGACAATGACTCTTCTTTTTCTGTCACCTATTATTAATCATTGATCAGTAACATCCTCTCCACTGTTTTCCCACTGTCATTTTCTTCTGTTATCTGTCCTTTAATATGTAAGACTTATGTAATACATATGTAAAGACCCTCTGAGTGGATTTGTTGTATTAAAGTACAGAACATTCTGCCAGGGGGAAAAAGTTGAGACCAAGATTTTGTTAAATTGGTATTATGCTAGTTGTTTCTAATGAATTAAACCAGTATCACCAAGCAGATGAGAAGAAACCTATACATTTTATCCTAGAAAACAAAATCCACACTTAGTTGTTTGTAGTCTTCTCTCCTGCTATGTTTGAAGTCTTAATTTTGTTAACATTTTGTATACAACAGTTCAAAATATAATTTTATTATATCAAAGCCACATAACAAAATACATATGTATGACATTGAAGTGGGTAATCATATAGTGAGTAAAAGAACAGCTACTTTTGTTTGGTAACGATCTATATTTTGTTTGGCAATCATTATACTGACAAATTTTGAGAAAGTATTTGTGAATGTGAGAGTATTGTTAATGACAGAAAGTAATTTCTGATATGGGCAAATGCTCCACAGATGTTTCTAAGGAGTTTTCAGTACTCTTCTATTTCTATTGAAATATTTTAATTTCTATTTAACAAATAAATGCTCGGGAATATTTACTCATCTTGACCCACATATTAATTTACAATGGAGATATTTACAATACTTCCTTAAAAAGTTTAAGTAAGTTCCTTTTAAAATTCTTTCTCTACTTAATATTTTTTAAACTTTAAAAGCTTTTATTCCGGAAACATACTTTTTCTGCATTCTTAAGCAGAAATTTTGCTTGCAAATCTATGCAAACTAGTTAATTCTTGGGAAAAAAAGTGAAATTTTAGTGTATTAAATACAGTTTATGAAAACTTACTTTTCTATTTACAACTTAGTAAACATCTGGTGTATGTGTAATTTTTTAAGAATTTTGCAAGTGATGTCAGAATAGCGTTATGTTTTACGACAAACTGGCATTGGTGTAAAGGGATAACAATAGAATAAAAATTGTATTGTTGGATTTTCTGCAGGATAGTTCTGTGAAAAATATCTTTCAGAATCTCTAAGCAAAAACTACGTTTTTATTATTGAGTATGTATGAAAGGGATGTACAGCAACAACTAAAATATAAACTTAATCTATTAGATAAAAATTACTATTTTACATTCAGTACGTGAACTTCAAAAATAACTGTAGGTTGTATCAAAGGCTGGCTGAAGAATTTCTTCTCTCATTTTATTAGATGGAAATGGCAGAAGGAAGATTTCTTATTCTGTCTATTTGAGAGAGAGAAAAGGAAACCCGGAAGCTTTCAGTGAAATATTTCCGTAAGAGATAAGGAAGTACAAAGACATTATTTATTTATTTATTTTTTAAAGGTAGCGCTGATATCTCCTGGGAAATACTGCACAAGATTACATTTCTTCTTTAAAAAGAATTCAGGCTGAACAGATGAACAAAAGAATGAAATGGAAGAATTATACTGATGTTATATCGATTTGAGTATCCCATCTTACAAAATAACATCAGATAGGATGAAGGGATAAATATTTCAGGCAGCAAATTTAGAGAACTTAAAGACAAATGAGTCTACAGCATAGAAATAAATGTATTTATGTACCCTGGGGGTAGAGAGGCCCTACAGAGGGATCTAGAGAGGCTGAATAGCTGGGCTGAAGCCAATGGGATGAGGTTCAACAAGGCCAAGTGCCAGGTCCTGCACTTTAGCCACAACAACCCCAGGCATCAACACAGGCTTGGGACGGAGTGGCTGGAAGACTGCATAGAGGAAATCTGGGTATCTGGGGGTATTGACTGATGCTTGGCTGAACATGAGCCAGCAGTGTGTCCAGGTGGCCAGGAAGGCCAGTGGCATCCAGGCTTGCATCAGAAACAGTGTTGCCAGCAGGAGCAGGGCAGTGATTGTCCCCTTGTACTCATCTCTGGTGAGGCCGCACGTCGAGTTTTGTGTTCAGTTTTGGGCCCCTCACTGCAAGAAAGACATTGAGGCCCTGGAACGGGTTCAAAGAAGGGCAACAAAGCTGGTGAGGGGTCTGGAACACAGGCCATATGAGGAGAGGCTGAAGGAGCTGGGAATGTTCAGCCTGGAGAAGAGGAGGCTCAGGGGAGACCTCATTGCTCTCTATAACTTCCTGAAGGGAGCTCGTAGTGAGCTGGGGGTCAGCCTCTTCTCTCGTGTAACTGGTGATAGAACCACAGGGAATGGCTTCAAGCTGCATCAGGGGAGATTCAGGCTGGACGTTAGGAAATACTACTTTTCTGAAAGAGTGGTCAGGAGCTGGAATGGGCTGCCCAGGGAGATGGTGGAGTCACCAACCTGGAGGTGTTCAAGGAATATTTGCACATTGTGTTGAGGGACATGATTTAGTGAGAACTATTGATGATAGGTGGATAGTTGGACTGGATGACCTTGTAGGTCTTTTCCAACCTTGGTGTTTCTGTGATTCTGTATTAAGGAGAGTTGTGGAAAAAATTTCTTTTACTGCCATGAAGAAGTCTTCTGGAAAGAGGAGTAAGAAAAAGGGTGAAAATCTTGCTTTCAGTATGCAACTTGATTAGCTAATGAAAAATATATTTATAAGAGAAACACAGCATGTTTTGGATTCTAAGTTCTCATGAAACCAAGAATCCAAGCTCATGGAAGTGTATTCATTCTAATAGCATTTCAAATCGATACTATGTTGCAGTTTCTAGTATGAAACTTCTCATCTTATTCAGATAAGAAATCTGTAAGGAAATAAAATGTGATTTTTACCTTATTTGTTTTCTATTAAGGTATTTAAGTACTGTTAGCTTGATCATAACTTCATTAGTTGAAGATAATCTGACATTTATATTTTATCTACAATCTGTTTCTTATATTCAGAACCCAGTTTAGAAATGCTAACAGTGCTACTGAGTCATTTTAGAATTCTTATTAGCTGCATTTTTTCCTAAAATTTTTCATTCAGTATATGTAAACATAATGGGAAATATTTTAGAAATTTTTCTATAGAGACCTTTCATAGCGTGTCTGTACTGTCTAAAGATATATGTTCATTTTTAATGCACAAATACACATTCATTTTCTAATAAAATACTGCAGAAAATAATGGGGAATCTTCTAGTTACAGTGGAAAAAAGGTGATGTGTCAAGATTTCTAAGTAAATCGAAAGGAAAGGAAAGGAAAGGAAAGGAAAGGAAAGGAAAGGAAAGGA